>NC_139252.1:12696694-12813917 GCF_977018435.1 Lepisma saccharinum
CAATGAGACATTTACAAATAAACACGAGACAGGCATTTACAACTCTCAACGAGAACGAGACCAAGGTTGCCACTCCGGGTAACGAGATGAGGCGGCTTTCTTCGCAGTACAAAATTCAAAATAATTATATCGTACCATTTCAGTATGGGATATTGTTATACACATGGGTGTATATATAGTTCACGGGGGGGAGGGATGGATAAACTTTTGTTATGATTAGGGTTGCTTTATTTCGTAAGTGAAAATCCAGGACACTGCTGGCCGGAAGCTTGTTGGGGAGCATGGGGGGAGGGGATGTTGGACCCGACAAAGTTTTGTGTTTGTAGTCACGAAGTATTGATACTTTTCTGTTCATCTTGTGTCACTACGTTTTTAAGAACCAAATTTCTTTAATATGATTCGAGGGGGAAAAATAACTGATTTGATACGTAGTCTCAATGCAGTTTCTTATCGCAGAAATTCCGAAACTATCAGGAAATTGCAGATATTGGTCTGCAGTCCCATCTGGTAAGTGGAATTACGAAATTTCCTTCCCATCCGTATCCCGTCCTATACGTCTCTAATTTAAGAGAATGAAATAAGTCCGAAGGAATTTTTTATGAACAAGCGGATAGAACAAGGAAACTGGTAATTTTAGTGAACCAAAAAAGAGAGGGGGTTGGACCCGTTGAATCCCCCTTAAATACGTCCATGGTTATATACATTATTTCCTTGTAATAATTATACATAAACTAAGTATAGATATGTACTGTGCAACTAATGTAATCTTCTCAGTGTATTTTCTCTTATCTGCACAAAAATATTTTATCATAATTTGCGCAACAGAAATGGAACACAAACTGAAATTGCTTTATGGAAAAGAAAGTTCAATAGGCTTTATAAATAAAGTGAAGAATGTGAAAATTCCTATTTTGCACTACATAGGCTACGGTAAATATCGATAAATATAAGTTTAAAAAATATTTTTGAGTGTCTGGTCAGCAACCAATTTCATAAGCAATATTTTTCGCATGGCCTGAGAACACACACGCAGCAGAACCCTTTCATTTATCTTGCACGTGAGCAGCACGGATATTTCATAGAAGAATGATCATTACAAAGCATAGCTTTCCTTTCTCCTATCGCTCCTTCTTCCATTATTTAAATCGGTACAGATTTGTAAAACTGCTGCACGTGTTCGCTCACCGTAGGCTACCCATCCGGAACTGGACGCTCGAAGCAGACGACAAACGAGCTCTCCCTAAGGAGAGATGTAGTAACATGGCGGCGCCGTGTTTTCAGCGCAACGCTAGCCTCGCAACTTTGGAAGTGTCGTTTCTGCCTTAAACTGGACGCAGAGAAACGCGAGAACTTGCAGGGGTCATTTTTCCAGGGTGTAGTTTTTAAAAGTGTTGTAAAAAAAGTTGAGTGGAAATGTCCATTCTCTCTCTGCTTCACACAAATATACGTGGGCTTTCCATTACGCCTTCAACATTACTCTTCAAGCATGATACGGGCCTCCCCGATGGTCTTGTGGTAATGTCATCACCTTGTAATAAAGGGGTACGCATTCGATACATGGTGAAGGCACATAGTGGTTCGGATTTCACATTAAATTCCGGTCCTGATTATTCTGTTTGTGAATACAGTCGACTTAAGAGCAATCTCATCAACAACTCAAAAATGATACAATATAGGCGCGTGCTGATAGGACACAATATATAATTGAGTCATTTTGTGCACAGAAAGGCTAATCGGGTCTGGGCTTACAGTTTAAAGAGGCACCCTAGCCGCTTTGTGCCTGATGCGGGTATGGATCCCTGGACTCTTTGATTACAAGCCGACGACTTACACCTACGTCATCGGGGAGGTCCACAATACACATTGTAATACAATAATAATAGGACTCGCAGTAATTAATGGCATTAGTTCCCCGGGTTACCACATACAACACAGCGAGTGATCCCCAATGGGGCTATATCTTGTATAAATGCATTGCAAAAGCAGTATTTTGAATTCTGTTTACATACGTAATCCCAGATGGTACTACGAACACTGCATAACTCTCTCATACATTTAGAGTTTGGATCAGTCATGATAGAACGATAGAGTGATACTGATAAATGTACAGATATTATAATATATTGTATAATCCAAACACTGATTAATATATTAAGAATATGTTCTCTCTACCACTAATTCAAAAATTACATCTCTTAATTTCAACATAGTAATATTACATATTTGCATATTTATACGTATATACAAACCTTGGCAGAGACGAATTGGCATTGAAATTCAGAGGGTGATGCTATTTTCAAGCTTTCTTACACTTACAATATTCGTATAAAATACCATACATTGTAAATGGCGAGGTTAGACATGAATTTTTGCTTTGCCATGTGTTGCATTTTCATAGTACTTATGTACAAATGCATCAATATTGCTCGAGAAAACCCAGAGGGTAATACTGACACCTGGTATCATATGAGAGGTAAAAGAGTCTTTAAATTTGTAATTAAACATTACATTAGATTTGTGATATACTAATCACTAAACTAATTTTGCTATTCATTAGGATACAAAAGATTATATAACTACGTTGTTTATAAACTAGAGTGAAGTAACTATAATTTATCAAATTTTCAGGACAGAGGAAATAATGTATCTTTAGGTATATGTCTGATTCTTAAATAGTCTGTAAATTGGATATATGTTACTGCACCGTACTGTAGCTCTTCAGAGGAGAGTATTTAAGCAAAACTGAAAACTGCATTTTTAAAGTTGTGTTCCTCTGATTCTCATTTGACGACTAGTTTTACTGGCATCTGACATCCAGAAAATCTTCTGATATTAAAATTATAACTTGTTTGCTCGTACTAGCAGCAATGTAAAACAATTCATTCAAGGTACTCTGCTTAAAATGTCATAAAAATATGTCATTAATTTTCAAGGCCGGATGTGGGCTCACTTGTTATCTTCTGGACATTCGTGATTAGCACAGAAGATGGACAGGTAGAGCAACTTGCTAGATAGGAAATATTTTTGAACTTCCGCGTTGAATGTTTAGAACAGTTGCCTACAATACAAGCAGTTGTGAATTCGATTTCTGGTGAGAGCATCAAAATTTCGAAGTATACCCAGAATCCTAAGGTCAATGGGGAAGCTATTTGAAAAGAAGTATTGAGCCCAGGTTTAGAGAGTCGTATGGACAATATTCGTTGGCCATGTGTCTCCAAATGAATAATAGAGGCACATTCTCAGGCTTTTGAACTTTTAAGGGACTGGATTTAGTTTGAAAGAAAACATATCATGAATTATTTAGTTAACTATCTTTGATAATTTTAACTCCAGTAGTGCCTCTATTATTTTGTTTATTTTAACCTGTTTGTCACCCACTTAATCCAGTTTATATAATTTCACTTTGTAACATTTTAAGTTTATGAATGGCTATCGACAGACTTGCATCATTGATTCCAATACACAGATAAATGGTACTTCGCAGTATTCTATATTACATATGAATTATGCCGACCTTCGTGGCGGAATGGTTAGCACAGCGCGCTCCAACTACAGGGATCCCGAGTTCAAGTTCCAGCCATTTCATTGGTATTCTTTGTGAGGGTCCCTTCATCAATTTCATGTGATAACTAAAAGTTAAAATATACAAAACAGTAATTTTGCCTGTAGTATTATATGGATGTGAAACTTGGTCCCTTACATTGAAAGAGGAACATAAATTGAGAGTATTTGAAAATAAGATCCTTAGGAAAATATTTGGACCTAAAAGGGATGAGGAGACAAGTGAGTGGAGAAGGTTACATAATTTAGAACTACATAATTTGTATTCATGTCCAGATATTATTAGAATAATTAAATCAAGAAGACTTAGGTGGGCAGGCCATGTGTCACGAATGGGAGAGGAAAGAGGAGTTTACAGGATTCTTGTTGGGAAACCTGAAGGTAAGAGACCTGTAGGAAGGCCAAGACGAAGATGGAGGGACAACGTTGAGATGGACCTAAAGAAAATCGGTAGGGATGGAAAAGAGTATGTAGATCTTGCTCCAGATAAGGAAAGATGGAAAGCCTGTGTTGCTGCAGCCATGAACCTTCGGGTTAAAGAAGGCTAGAGAGTTAGTTAGTTAGTCGTGATTAATATAGTACTCTTTCCTTCTCCAATATCCATTACGTATATTTAAAAATTCGACTGCTCCGTTGAATGTTCAGCTTTCGTCGTAACAAATTGTTGATTTCTCTTCTCACAATTCTCCAAATTCCCTGAAACAGTTTGATTATCCATCGCTTCTTTCAAAACGTGCGTAACATCTTCAAGGATTTTTGTCGACCAATTAGTCCTAACAGAAATCCATTCAACAATTAGAACTTCGCCGTGTCCCTGCCCTTTTATACGAATAGAAGGCAGAGTGGCCCATCGTTTCCTTTAGATAGAACACATTCATTTGTACTCTTCGGCGTGTTGTGTCTCCTTACCCCTACACTAAACCATGCTATCTCGTCCGCCGTCTTTATGGACGCTGCTGCTCTTCGTTCCAACATTTCGGTTTCTTGGTGGCTGTAATGATATCCTGCCTTTCTAAGTCTCCCAAACGCTGCATCAATCGAAATACCATGATCAACCTATCACCCTTTCCCAGACTATTTCCAATCCAATCTGAAGGGACTGACGTGACTTCCCTTTGAGTATTTCTCGCCCTTTATAGCAAAGAAACCAAACTTTTCTCCATGTAGCCACGGTACACACCTAAACCAATATAAGCTCTCCTACTATTTCGTGTCCCTGCATCTCTGGTGCAAGGCTGCGCAGAGCGGCAGAGAAGGGGGGGGGGGGGCGCGAATAGAGTGAACAGAGCGAAGCAGTACACGCTGCTGCGAAGGCTGGTAAGTGCAGTCGCTTTCCTTTCTCCACGCAATCCCATTCCGTCTCACATGTTCATTGGTGGGGCCATCTCGCGTCGCTACTTGCGCAGAGACTTGCTTTCGTTCGCTTACACCTTATACCAGCGATAACTTAGACAGGTTATAGGCCATAGCTAACTGTGCCTATGCTGACCTGCATGTCTCTTTTAAACAGGCCTAAGTGCATATTCCCATATCCCTCTAGTACCAACCGACCCAGTTAGTAGTGTCATTTTTGGCCAATCGTGAGGATAAATGATAAAATGATATTGATGGAAAAACACGGAAAGAACGCCCATGCCCTCGACAAGACTCGAACTCGAAACCTTCGGTAGTAGCGAGATCGGAAGTCGATAACTTCACACGCAAATATCTCTCTCACTGTGAGCACTGCTAACTTTATAATCTTCCCTAATGTTTCCGTAACCATGTTACAAACTTTCAGGGATGATGGAAGGGGACAACAGCATCAATATGAGATAAGCAACCCCTGTCCAGAAACGCATCTTTCAGAAGTTACAAGGGTTCCAAAACCATTTTGACATCAAAGGTATGCAATTCACACACTTGTAAGAGAGCCCCACAAAAGGTAAGAGAATGTGAACTTTAGAAACCAGCAGATAAGTTGTTTGTTAATGGACATAAGAGATAAGGAATCTCAATTCAAAAATGCCCCAGTCAAGAGTTATGAATCAAAACCGTTGTTGAAAGGTAGAAGGTTCTATGGAGTCTCTTTTTCAGGATGCGAAACTAACACAGTAGCTCTGGTCCCACTTTATCTGTAGGTCCAGTCCCAACTAGACAATCTGAGCATAAAGTAGTCTGAACAAAACCAAAGTTTAAGCAGAATTTGACACGGTTATGGAAAGAAAAGAAATATCTTTCTTTGTAGCTTTAATAAGTAATTTTACTATCTCCTGCCATAACTACATCAGATGCAACTAGCCAAGATTAATGCATTTAAAGCAGTTGTTCAAATTTGCATCCTCCAGTATCGATGCAGGCAGGACAGCATCCCAAGAAGCTTTGTCGCATGTGATCTAACATGCCAGGAGTCTTCGGGCGATGTCACTGGCAGCAAGGATTCTTGCCAGGAGATCTTCCTCATTATCCACAGCCGTCTTGTACAAAACACTTTTTACGTCGCCTCACAGAATAAATCAAGTGGGAACAGATCAGGTGAACCTGGTGGCATACCCTTCTCGTCAATATGGTTTCGGCTTGTAACATCTGACCAAAGCTTTTCAGGACAGAGGTTGCTTATCTCATATTGATGCTTATGTCTCCTTCCATCATCCCTGAAAGTTTTTGTAACATTTTCACGGAAACACCCTGTATGTTGATAGGCTTTTACCTTTAAAACTGTTATTTCCTATTCCCATAATACTTGATTAGTACCTATTTACTTCTTCATCAATAGCTTTCCTGGAATTCAACAACATCAACTACACCTCTCTGCTGAAAAATAAATATTTTGAAGTTCTCTCATATTTTTTTCAATATATTTTCATTAACAATTAATAGGCACATACAGTTTCAAAGTAATGCATTTTAATCGTGTTCTAAAGAAGCATTTTTATTACTAAGAAAAGTAATTACAGCAACTGTATCCCTTGCAGGCAGAACGGTTTGACTTAACAGTATGAGATTTGCGCTTATGCGAACGGGAATTGCAAGGCAAGAAAAAGGAGAAGGGTGGGTTGAAATCCCTAATCTAGATAAGAAGGAATCTTAATTGTTTCGGCTGTGATTGCAATGACTTACCCGTCCACGAGAGGAACTTCCAGCAGGATCCTTTTCACCACTTCCAGCCTCGCCTCCAGCGCTGGAGACCCCCTCTGCTGGAACTGAATGGAAATTCCAATAACCGAGCACATGACTCCGACGAGAACTAGAATTCCAAAAAGAAGGAGCAGCTTATTTAGCTCCATGTCCGGCCCTGGAATGAACAAGAGGCTTGTCTTAAGGAATTTATTTTGCAACTTAATTTCAAGATCTGGAAGCGATAAAACATGTGTTAAACCTAGCTTACCCAAGGGGGAAGGGCATTTTTCACCTGTGAGAATTTTTATGTAAACATGAAAATAAATGTTAATGTTCCCTAGGGTGTTCCTAATATGTCTGTATCACTTTTGTTCATAAAAATATAAATGTAATGAAAATAAGAGTCAAAATGTACTAGGTGGACCTATCAGGCGCCATCTTTAAATGTGTGTTATTACAGACACTCATGCCAGTAAAGGTGTACAATTGGTTGGTAATGCTGGTAATTTTGGTAATTACTATAATTAATGAACAACTACACTTCTGTAACCAAAAAAGCATTAATCAAAAATTATTATAATTTCAGTGACTGGTAAAATATGTGTGTGATGCTCATGCAATAATTGGTTATTATTTGTTATTAATGATGAAACCTTTTATAATTAATTAATAAATAACTGCACATACATAATCAAGAATGGAAGCATGATTGAATTATCAGAATGGTCATAAGTGATTTCTAATAGCAAATGTTCAATGGGAGCTTCTATCAGCACGGTAGGGTTAGGCAACACGCATAACACCTTTCAGGAAAGCGAGTTTATAAGGATCGAGGTGTCCCATTTTTATTGCCAGTGACTGTACGATGTTTCAAGGGGTCAAAGGCAAACAAATTCAAATAGCACACGTTGCTTGTTGAACTCCATGCAGGTCGGTGGATACGTGAAACTTCTACGATTAAATATAGGGTTTCCACATGACGCCTCCCTGATTTCGAATTACAATTGTGTGGAAACCATTCGACATAGAGCTTTGCTGTTTGCAGCATCATGTAAAACAACTCAAAAGTTTTTTTTAGATGTTGAGTAATTAGCACCGATGACGACAGCACAAGTGAGATCTCAGCGTGTGATATCCTGAAAGGAAATCAGAAATTTCAGTCCTAGACTTTTCAGACATGCGTTTGAACGGGAGCCGACAGACTTTTCAAAATTACGGCTCGATATGGCAAGATCCTAGCCACCGGAAGTGTTAACCGACAGTCAGGTTCTGGCAGAAAACGCACATCTGATAAAACGGTAGAGGTGATCAGGGAGACCTTTGAGAGAGTCCCGTCAAAGTCAATTCGCAGAGCGTCACGAGAACTGAACTTCCCACGATCAACAGTTCACAGGGTGCCGCATAAACGTCTTCGTCTGTGTGCCTACAAAGTGCAAATTGACGAGAAAAATTGAGAATGGCATCAACTCCACCCCTGACATGCTAGTGCACACATGGGTCGAGATTGAGTAGCTGTTTGACATTTTAAGGGTTCTGGATTCGAACCCGGGCCCCTGAAATCGTAGCGCGCTGTGCTAGCCAATCAGCCACGTAGGCCGGCTAAACATCAAATAAGTAAAATACAATGGATCCCTGTAGTTTGGAATGTTGTTCCCTTTTTAACATTTAAACAGACGAAAATTGTGAATGTTAATCAGCTCCTCCAATTGGAGCAAAATGTTTACCATATTATACCGTTACTTTAGTCAAGGATAATACGAAAGATGGAAGTATACAAGAATAAAGAATCATCATCAAAAGAGAACCCGAATTTGTGTAAAGATCTTGCGTAGGAGGATACCTGTGTCAGTTAAAATTAATCCAAACGGCATGATAAATAAGAATAGTTTAGAAATAAAAAGTAACAACTAGAACCACAAAGAGCAAAAGATGAAGGCAACACAGACGCCCTCTCGCGGCAACAACTTTTAAAATTTACAAGTTAATGTGGATGTCATAATATGTACTATTAAAGAGTATTAAGAATTTAGTTCACACTGAAAAGGGAAAAGGCAGTGAAATGTCTATATATGTATAAAATTAAAAAAATAAAAATAAATAAATAAAAAAAGTCTAATGAAACGGAGCGACCCGTTGCCATTTGGGACGAGACGGAACGTTACGGTTCCTGATTTTCACCAATCCGAATGCCGTTCCGGTCCGCTCCGGTCAATTTTGAGCCTTGGAAAGAACAAGAACCGTCGGCTTGCGAATTTGCAAGCTACTACTTCAACTCAACTACTCTATTTCGGAAGTACAAATGACTGTCGAAATGTTGGCAACGAGTCGAGAAGAAAAATAAAGATGACAATTTAATATTGGAAATGATAAAAAAGGCGAGGTTCAGCCATTCACAAAAAAAAAATGATATTTACGAACTTTGTCTATTTTGCTCTTTATTTCTGTTGGAGGGATATATGATATTCTTTACGGGGGAAAGATGGATATATATAAAATATACTCTAATATCAAAATACCTTAATACCATACAAAAACGTGTATTAAAAGTGCATTTTTATATATATTTTTTGTGCATGCTGAGGCATTAGGGGTCTACCGGGTAGGTTTTCGTCCTATTTTCCTTTCGTGTTATCAGTTACCTAACGAAAATGCTTGTGAACCCTAATGTAGGCAAAGTTCATAAATACACGTCCATAACGTGACCATAGGACCTACATTACAATCACGTAACCTGCTTTAAATCCACACAAAATGGACACAGACATACAATCAAAAAGATATGCTGAACGTGGTGTGGCTTGTCTTGCTGTTTGCTATGGAGTTTGAAATTTGTGCAAATGATTTATACCACGAAAATATTAGTGTATATTAAGTTCGAAGATAATAAATCAAACCTATTAGGAACTGTTTTATACCCACAATTGGCGTTTGGAAGCAATAAGACTGGATTTTAAGCCTGTTACTACACGTTCACATCCCTTCTGAGCAAACTATTTCTTTGTTCAATGACGAAATGTAGCGTCATTGTGTGTTTCGTCAGTCCTTTGGAATACCTGGAAAGAATAATTCTCTTCTCGCACTTTACAATAAAGCGCGACTACTGAAGAATATAAGTTAAAACAAATTATAACTTTCCTCGTTAGATATTTTCTTGTGATAATATAATAATGAGGAAATTCATTCCCAATAATTTAATTTGATTCATTAATAGTAAATACAACGTCAAGATTAAGTATTTAAGAAAAATGTGGACATGAATAAATGTTAATTTGTGCACCACACTTTCATTTTTATGATGTTTTTTTTTTTTACATTTTTATGATGTTGAAGTAGTGTGTTTTGTGATAGGATGAGGACAAAAATCATACAAATGAAGAGCTCATATGATTAAACAGATTGATTTGGCTATACTTAAAACAATGTCAAGATGTCTATATGAATCAATCGGCCAAGTGTGCACACAGTTGAATCTAAAGAATCTTGAGCCCTACTGTACAAATGAAGAATCACACAGTGTACAAATGAAGAGCTCATATGATTAAACAGCCTGATTTGGCTATACTTAAAACAATGTCAAGATGTCTATATGAATCAATCGGCCAAGTGTGGACACAGTTGAATCTAAAGAATCTTGAGCCCTAGTGTACAAATGAAGAAGCCTCAACAGACAGATTTGGCCATGTGTGCAAAGGCTGAATCTGTGAGATTGTTGTTTGATGTAAGCCTGCTAAAGATATCTAATACAATACAGGATTACCTTGGACAAAGGCAGGCAGAAGTGTTACCTGTTTTCTTCCTAATCTTTGATCAGTTTTATGCCTGGGGCAGTAATTACTTAGCTCAGAAATGCATTAGTCTGTCAGACAGTTTCGATCGGGGAGATCAATGCATTGCATTCCATTATTGCTGTCATGCATGGGAGGTAATCTACACAGAAAAAAATAAGTTGAAAGGGGGCATTATTGATATTTCTGTGCAAAGCCTTTTAGAATTGGACTCAGGCCTGCATGCCATTGACTCCAATTCACTGGAAGGGCAAGAAACTTCAATTAATATTTCTGTGTAATAGAGGGAAATTCTTACTAAAAGGACATTACTCCTTTGCATGACAGCATGCAGGCCTGAGTCCAATTCTAAAAGGCTTTGCTCTGAAATAATATATACACAAGTGAGACTTTGAAAATATTCACTGCTAGCTGATATCCAGCTCAGAGCTCCCGGGTCTGAAGACCGGTAGAGAGTGTGGGCATAGCCCCATGGCTATTTGGATGTTTGACTGTATTTGATGGTAGAAAAATGGTGAATGGGGTTCGGGAAGTGAATGCAGAAATTGCTAAAAACAAGTTAATTGAACATTTAAAATACTGTGGCAACCATAAACCTGTTCATATGCTTATGCCTAAGCCAAATGAAAATGCCAAATTCAAAAAATTTGAAGCCTTGTTGGAACACCCAGCATATATAGTCTGTGATTTTGAATCAAACCTCAAACCCCTTGCATTCTGCAGCCCAGATCCTGATGAATCTTCAATTACATCATACCAGTTACATGAACCTTCTAGTTTTTATTATGTGGTTGTACAGGATGGGGTTGTTAGTAAAGAATATTTATACATGGGATCAGATGCCATCAAAGAATTTGCACATAGAATAGAAAATGAGTGCCATAACATAGCATCTAATGTCTTATTAAAATCAAAACCCATGTTGCCTTTAACAGAGGATCAGATTGAAGATTTCAACAATGCAGAAAAATGCCCGGTATGTGATTCTGAATTTTCAGATATAAATATCAAGGTGAAACACCATTCTCATACAGATGGTAAATTCAAAATGGCCCTGTGTAATAGCTGTAATATTAAGATCCAGAGACCAAAATTTGTCCCTATATTTTGCCATGGTGCATCCAATTATGATTTTCATCATTTGACCAGGTACGAGGGGTTTGAGAAGCAGAATTTAAATAGTTTAGCAGAAAATAATGAGAAATATATTGCTATTAGCAAAATAATTAAAATTAATGGTGTTCCCATTCACTTAAGATTTCTTGATTCCTACAGAATTCTGTCGGCTAGCCTGGCTACACTGGCCAGTCAATTATCTGATGATCAATTCAAAATCACATGTGCTATGTTTCCAAATCAGGACTTGAAATTAATTAGGCGGAAGGGTGTATACCCATATGACTATGTTACAGATTTTTCTAAATTTAATAAGTGTTCTCTACCACCACAACAAGGGTTTTACAGCAAACTAAGAGCATCTGGAATCACTGATGAAGATTATCACCATGCCCAGTTGATGTGGAACAATTTAAAATGCCAACATTTGGTGATTATCACAAGGCATATTTAAAACTTCATGTCACTCTCTTAGCTGATATACTTCAGGCATTTAGAAAATCATCGATGGAAAATTATAAACTGGATCCAATGTATTTCTATAGTGCACCAGGCCTGGCATGGTCTGCAATGTTTTTAAACACTAAAATGCAATTGGATCTGATCCAGGATCAGGATATGTATCTGTTTATGGAACAATGTATAAGAGGAGGCATGGTGCAATGTTCTCAGAGATATGCCAGAGCAAATAACAAGTATATTCTCAATTATGATCCAGCACTGCCATCAAATTATATACAGTATGTAGATGCCAACAGCCTCTATGGTTATGCTATGATGGATAAATTGCGATATGCAGGTGGGACGAGCTACATGACAATCGTTCAAACTTTTATGTGTGAACAAAAAAAAATGTGTTCAAACTATTTTTTGGGTTTAAACTAGGCTGCAACTACTCAACAACTGAGATTCAACAATCTTGAGACGTGCTAATGTCATTAGTTCGAATTATTTGTTTTGCGAAAATTTGCCTGGTAACGCCGGTGACGCGCGCAGCGCACTGCGAAAGAAATTTCTATACCTTAAGATTCCAAATAGAAATACTTAATTTACAACTAACAATAACCACTTTCCATAGTAACAGCACTAACCCAAATTACACATGCGAAATTTCCCCCCTCTGTGGAAGAATTAATCATTAAAGCATTTACACAAACAACCAAATACGAATGAAAGAAATGTTGAAGAACGCAAATATAAACACAAGAAACAATGAACTTATTTATTGAGTTGAAAATAACACATGTTTCCTGTTTATGAGAGCATTATCAATCAGTCCTTATTGAACTATGAGACGTG
The DNA here is from genome assembly GCF_977018435.1 of Lepisma saccharinum. Lineage (NCBI taxonomy): Eukaryota > Metazoa > Arthropoda > Insecta > Zygentoma > Lepismatidae > Lepisma > Lepisma saccharinum. The sequence continues at coordinate 12,709,555 of NC_139252.1, forward strand.
AAACAACTGTCGATACGTGATTGAAAAATTACCATTTATAGTCATTTGGCATGCACATTTTATGTTATATAAAATGGGTTACAAAAGTCCATATTATTTCCTAAAATTGACGCAAAACCAATCTGGGAACATGCTACTCATTTATTTTAGCATGTATTGTACGTTTGTCGAACGAGAATAGTTCGTTTTATGTGTGCACACAACCTTTTTCAGACATGGCGTCGATGGCCATTTTGTAATTATCGCATGGTTCGTAGCGAGTACTAGTACCGTGTCACATAAGTTCCAACACACGCGAGATAGCTATCTCTTAAACGAACTTTGCGTAACCGTAGGTTCCACGATTTGCGAGAATTTTCTTCTTCTCAAAGTCACTTAAGGAAATTTAGTTTCCTTACCTTGTGTCTCCGGAACGAAGAATCCAGCATGCACGAGTCCACTCCTTACCTCTCTGGGAACCGAGAGCTCGACTCATTTCCAACGTTTTTTCTGCGTTGTACTTCTACTCCATGCTTTTATCCGCCGTTTTATCCTAACAGCAGACGTCAGATTCGTCCAGAAACCACTGGAAACAATTACAATTTCCTCAACCGTCGTGACATATCTTTCTTCACTCCATTTTTCTTTACCGGAAGTTCTTTTTCGATCACCACGCACCCCTATCGATAACCACCATCCTTTTTCGCAGAGCACAATTGTCTTTAACAATCAACAATTTACATGATTTAGAAACCACACGCTAACAAATATGTGTATGCGTTAAAAAACATTTTGTAATGCTTATTAAGATAAACTTTTTGCTGTTAATTAAACAATGGCATCTAGACCAAAACGCTGTAAATTTTATTATTTTTTGCCATTACTGCGAATTGTCCATGCGTGCAGTGGCCGACACATCAAAATGACCCAGTGCATAAGCAAACCACGAGCAAGTTGGATATCAAACAAAGGAATTTACAATTTCAACACGCACAACGGTCAGAGCCATCTAGCGACTCCTCGCGTATCTACGAAAGCAACAAAGTTTTTATACTGCATTGGCATTCCACCTGTCGTGAATTCTCTGCACTAGACGAGTTCATCGTCTTAGGACGTGGGTTGGGCTACTCTACACACACCCGAAACTCAAGTTACCAGAATGCCTTATGACAGTTCGTCATAAATGGCGCCCAACATAGGGCTGAACCCTCATACAATACTTTTGATACAATACTAAATTTAGACTTACATCAAATAAACATTCATATTCTACATATTCACTAATATACATATTTACTATATACAGACATATTAATTTATTGTTTACAATATGCGACATCCCAGATCACCAACCCTGGTGACTCCATCATTCTCCAGAAAGAAGGAACCCCGCATGTGTTTTGCAAAACATAGTGGCTTGTATATTTTTGGTTGGAGCAGGAAACAAATAAATGTATAGGCCCACCGCAACATTATACTTACTTGACTATTAGCCCGCCGCAAGCATAACCTAACTTGACCTTTACCACATCATACCTGCCCTCACCCGCAAACTCAACATCACCCCCATGGAACTACCTAAACAACTTTTACTTTGCTTCTGGATTCATTCTATCTGAGCTAATCACTATTTAAAGGCGTAGTATGAGCCTTGTGTGTTACTACCCTTTTGCGCTGCAGTTGGAATTTTCTTCGATCTGACAACAACAACAATGCAAATAGTGGTGTTCCTAATGTTAATGAGATGAATACCCTTGAGCAATCTATCATTGAAAATGTTTTATCTTATTTTGGAGCAATCAGGAAGATTTCAGGCTCATCTCGCATGCTAGTATGCCGCAGAAATTTCACCTACTTGGTCAACTCGCCCGCCGCAGGCTCAATCTCACTTTACCCATACGAGAAATTTTAACCTTACACTTCCCTTACCCCACCTTTATCTACACTGTCTTTAACTACAACGTCTGATTCACAGCTAAACCCCATCGTCTGTAACAATTCATCCATACCTTCCAAATTCAAATCTAGTAATCTTTTCACCCACATTTTTACCTTGTCCTCTGAACAATTCCAAACTTTACAATTTTCTATCGACTGGTGATCCATTTTTTCTCCTGCCACACAATCTATTAATGACAGCCTAGAATCCTTTAACATGTTAAATTTACTAATACACAATATCTATATTCAAAATAGATCCCATAAAACTCAAAATTTGGTGTGTCAGATAGCTAGAAATATGTTTTTCTTACAAACACAATTCGATGTTTGGACAAACTCAGTAACCTTAAATGCGACTGTGCAAGGAGAATTCACCAAAGCCAGAAGCTACATCAAACAGCTGACGTCAACAGCCCCGTAATTACATGGCGCGCAATCACTGCCACCAAATGTACCACTAACATTTTTGTTATTAATACTGGAACCGAACCAGGATACTCGCCTTGAGTAAACCAAAGATACGTTTTATATGACTTATAATTTTATGCTGCCATGCAAGATTAATTGAAATTAATTTGTTCCCTCTTGAATACTGGTTACCATCGGGTGGCATATCTCAGATACCCCCTACCATCACCATGTCATGTATACAGAGAAAGCAAACCTATTGAATGTCGTTACTTAAACTCTCCAAAATACAGACTCCAGACGAACTTGTGTCAGGACTAAGCCTATACTAATGGCAAATGTCCCCTCAACACTTTATCGTTCTCACATTTCCTATGCGTGGAGACGTATTTTACAAAGGACGAACAAATACAACATCTAGTGTCCCTGATGTTCCCCTACGTTTCTTTAGAACGCCAATCAACACGATTCTACCCCTGAGAAATTCGCACAATATTTTATAATGAAACTTGCATGCACATGTAACAACAAATTCAAAATGATACTGCCCACTTAAAGGCTGTTGGCTCCAAAATGATAGTGAGGCTGCTTGACTTGTTAAATGCTCCCATTTCAAATTTCCCGCATCAGACTGTCTATCAGATATCTTTCCTGAGCTATAAATTTGACACTAGACCCCAACTGAACTGACGTTTCAAAATAAAAAAAAAATAGTATTCAAATGATAATTATATTCAAAAATTTATTTTAAACTACCCAAAGATACATACGTTATTAAATCCTTCAAATTAAATATATTATCTTTAATATTTACATTTTGTACAAAGCGAAGTTACTTTCACTGATTAAAGAGTGATGATCGCTCCGATGATCTCATCAGGCTTCATCTTTGAGCAAACCATATGCATCCCATGCCATTTTCTTCTGACATGAGTGCGATGCCAGATCATTCTAATCCTGTACCAAAGAGACAAAGCCAAGAGAAGACAAATACTCAAAATTTCCCCCAAAACTTTTGTGCTGGTACTTTTCCGAGGAGACCCTTTTGTTCTTCTCTTCCTAATATGGCTTGGATGGAGAGACACTCTCCCTCCAGCAACAGTTCGACTGACTACCGAAGTTTTCTTGTCAGGTGGGTCCGTAAGTGACTTCATTTTAACTCTAATGCGCCTCCTGTATCTCACTGAATAACCAGTCCCTAATTTCATGAAATAAACGACACATACCATACTGGCAATTCTTTTGGGCATGGGGAAACGCATGGGGCCACACCTAATGCAACTTCTGGGTTCGATTACTGAATTCCTCACAACAGTCTGCAATGGATAACCAACTACTGGTATGACTACGTTGTGTACTGAATGATCTTGATCTTTGGACACTACAGGTAATTCAATACTATTTTCCCCAACTGACACTACAGACAGGATAGATTTGTTCTGAGATGATACTGCATTTGAGCGTAGGCAATGAGAATCCACCTTACTTTCTGGACATCCTGTATCAACTTGCACCGTGTAGACACGCTTACACAACGAAGATGAACCCGAAGAACCACTTTGTTTAGAACCAACACCCAGTAAAGGAATTTGCAAGCTCGGTTTTGGGAAAGATGCATCTTTTGTGCAAAAGCCGACAGGGAAAGACTCGTCTCTGTTACCCGACACCCCAAAAAACCACTCCTTGCTTATCAAATATTCTCCTTTATTACCCTTGTGGTGTTCTTGCTCTAACGTTCTGTTTCGGTTCATTTCGCTGGTACTCTGTGCATAACTTTCTGACCAGGAAATCAGAGTGCCTGTGCAGTGGTCATGTTTTGATTGATTGATTGATTTGGTGTTTTAAGTCCACTTTATGCACAGTAAGACTAATCGGGACTGGACCTACAGTTTAAAGTGGAATCCGAACCACTATGTGCCTCCACCGGGTATCGAACCCGGGACCCCTTGAATACAAAGCAACGACGCTACCACTGCGCCATCGAGGAGGCCCGCAGTGGTCATGTTCGACCGAATGTGAAGTACACATGCAATTGGTGACCGCAGAAGAAGTTACAACACCATTCATCAGTTCAACTTTACTCCCTGACAAATCAAACTCCTTTGTCAAAGACTCATGCCTTTTTTCTACCAACTCAGCCCTGTACTGTGATACTGAAAACGTGAGATCGTGCAGACCCTCATTTGTTTTAACTGCTTCTTGCTGCAGCTCTAAAATGCATTTACTAGTGCCCTCTAGATCAGACTGCAGTTCACCCACTACCTTACTTGTATGAGCTGCGAGTTTTGTTTTGAGCAACTGATTGCTGTCTCTGAGTTTTGATTTGAGCAACTGATTGCTTTCATTGAGTTCTATTTTGAGCAACTGATTGCTTTCTCTGAGTTCTGATTTGAGCAACTGATTGCTTTCATTGAGTTCTGTTTTGAGCAACTGATTGCTTTCTCTGAGTTCTGATCTCAGTAACTCAGTGCATTCCTTGTTCCTTTCCTCATATTGTTTGATAAAAGCGAACAAGGAATCTAATGTTACCGGTTCCTGTTCTGTTCCCATTATTAACATTAACTTTAACAACGGAAATTAAACAACTAAAGATTAACCTACTTGAAACCCTACAAGAAATTCAATACCGCAGCCCCTCTGCACTTGAGTCCTCGTAATCTTACGACGAGCTACATGACAATCGTTCAAACTTTTATGTGTGAACAAAAAAAAATGTGTTCAAACTATTTTTTGGGTTTAAACTAGGCTGCAACTACTCAACAACTGAGATTCAACAATCTTGAGACGTGCTAATGTCATTAGTTCGAATTATTTGTTTTGCGAAAATTTGCCTGGTAACGCCGGTGACGCGCGCAGCGCACTGCGAAAGAAATTTCTATACCTTAAGATTCCAAATAGAAATACTTAATTTACAACTAACAATAACCACTTTCCATAGTAACAGCACTAACCCAAATTACACATGCGAAATTTCCCCCCTCCGTGGAAGAATTAATCATTAAAGCATTTACACAAACAACCAAATACGAATGAAAGAAATGTTGAAGAACGCAAATATAAACACAAGAAACAATGAACTTATTTATTGAGTTGAAAATAACACATGTTTCCTGTTTATGAGAGCATTATCAATCAGTCCTTATTGAACTATGAGACGTGAAACAACTGTCGATACGTGATTGAAAAATTACCATTTATAGTCATTTGGCATGCACATTTTATGTTATATAAAATGGGTTACAAAAGTCCATATTATTTCCTAAAATTGACGCAAAACCAATCTGGGAACATGCTACTCATTTATTTTAGCATGTATTGTACGTTTCTCGAACGAGAATAGTTCGTTTTATGTGTGCACACAACCTTTTTCAGACATGGCGTCGATGGCCATTTTGTAATTATCGCATGGTTCGTAGCGAGTACTAGTACCGTGTCACATAAGTTCCAACACACGCGAGATAGCTATCTCTTAAACGAACTTTGCGTAACCGTAGGTTCCACGATTTGCGAGAATTTTCTTCTTCTCAAAGTCACTTAAGGAAATTTAGTTTCCTTACCTTGTGTCTCCGGAACGAAGAATCCAGCATGCACGAGTCCACTCCTTACCTCTCTGGGAACCGAGAGCTCGACTCATTTCCAACGTTTTTTCTGCGTTGTACTTCTACTCCATGCTTTTATCCGCCGTTTTATCCTAACAGCAGACGTCAGATTCGTCCAGAAACCACTGGAAACAATTACAATTTCCTCAACCGTCGTGACATATCTTTCTTCACTCCATTTTTCTTTACCGGAAGTTCTTTTTCGATCACCACGCACCCCTATCGATAACCACCATCCTTTTTCGCAGAGCACAATTGTCTTTAACAATCAACAATTTACATGATTTAGAAACCACACGCTAACAAATATGTGTATGCGTTAAAAAACATTTTGTAATGCTTATTAAGATAAACTTTTTGCTGTTAATTAAACAATGGCATCTAGACCAAAACGCTGTAAATTTTATTATTTTTTGCCATTACTGCGAATTGTCCATGCGTGCAGTGGCCGACACATCAAAATGACCCAGTGCATAAGCAAACCACGAGCAAGTTGGATATCAAACAAAGGAATTTACAATTTCAACACGCACAACGGTCAGAGCCATCTAGCGACTCCTCGCGTATCTACGAAAGCAACAAAGTTTTTATACTGCATTGGCATTCCACCTGTCGTGAATTCTCTGCACTAGACGAGTTCATCGTCTTAGGACGTGGGTTGGGCTACTCTACACACACCCGAAACTCAAGTTACCAGAATGCCTTATGACAGTTCGTCATAAATGGCGCCCAACATAGGGCTGAACCCTCATACAATACTTTTGATACAATACTAAATTTAGACTTACATCAAATAAACATTCATATTCTACATATTCACTAATATACATATTTACTATATACAGACATATTAATTTATTGTTTACAATATGCGACATCCCAGATCACCAACCCTGGTGACTCCATCATTCTCCAGAAAGAAGGAACCCCGCATGTGTTTTGCAAAACATAGTGGCTTGTATATTTTTGGTTGGAGCAGGAAACAAATAAATGTATAGGCCCACCGCAACATTATACTTACTTGACTATTAGCCCGCCGCAAGCATAACCTAACTTGACCTTTACCACATCATACCTGCCCTCACCCGCAAACTCAACATCACCCCCATGGAACTACCTAAACAACTTTTACTTTGCTTCTGGATTCATTCTATCTGAGCTAATCACTATTTAAAGGCGTAGTATGAGCCTTGTGTGTTACTACCCTTTTGCGCTGCAGTTGGAATTTTCTTCGATCTGACAACAACAACAATGCAAATAGTGGTGTTCCTAATGTTAATGAGATGAATACCCTTGAGCAATCTATCATTGAAAATGTTTTATCTTATTTTGGAGCAATCAGGAAGATTTCAGGCTCATCTCGCATGCTAGTATGCCGCAGAAATTTCACCTACTTGGTCAACTCGCCCGCCGCAGGCTCAATCTCACTTTACCCATACGAGAAATTTTAACCTTACACTTCCCTTACCCCACCTTTATCTACACTGTCTTTAACTACAACGTCTGATTCACAGCTAAACCCCATCGTCTGTAACAATTCATCCATACCTTCCAAATTCAAATCTAGTAATCTTTTCACCCACATTTTTACCTTGTCCTCTGAACAATTCCAAACTTTACAATTTTCTATCGACTGGTGATCCATTTTTTCTCCTGCCACACAATCTATTAATGACAGCCTAGAATCCTTTAACATGTTAAATTTACTAATACACAATATCTATATTCAAAATAGATCCCATAAAACTCAAAATTTGGTGTGTCAGATAGCTAGAAATATGTTTTTCTTACAAACACAATTCGATGTTTGGACAAACTCAGTAACCTTAAATGCGACTGTGCAAGGAGAATTCACCAAAGCCAGAAGCTACATCAAACAGCTGACGTCAACAGCCCCGTAATTACATGGCGCGCAATCACTGCCACCAAATGTACCACTAACATTTTTGTTATTAATACTGGAACCGAACCAGGATACTCGCCTTGAGTAAACCAAAGATACGTTTTATATGACTTATAATTTTATGCTGCCATGCAAGATTAATTGAAATTAATTTGTTCCCTCTTGAATACTGGTTACCATCGGGTGGCATATCTCAGATACCCCCTACCATCACCATGTCATGTATACAGAGAAAGCAAACCTATTGAATGTCGTTACTTAAACTCTCCAAAATACAGACTCCAGACGAACTTGTGTCAGGACTAAGCCTATACTAATGGCAAATGTCCCCTCAACACTTTATCGTTCTCACATTTCCTATGCGTGGAGACGTATTTTACAAAGGACGAACAAATACAACATCTAGTGTCCCTGATGTTCCCCTACGTTTCTTTAGAACGCCAATCAACACGATTCTACCCCTGAGAAATTCGCACAATATTTTATAATGAAACTTGCATGCACATGTAACAACAAATTCAAAATGATACTGCCCACTTAAAGGCTGTTGGCTCCAAAATGATAGTGAGGCTGCTTGACTTGTTAAATGCTCCCATTTCAAATTTCCCGCATCAGACTGTCTATCAGATATCTTTCCTGAGCTATAAATTTGACACTAGACCCCAACTGAACTGACGTTTCAAAATAAAAAAAAAATAGTATTCAAATGATAATTATATTCAAAAATTTATTTTAAACTACCCAAAGATACATACGTTATTAAATCCTTCAAATTAAATATATTATCTTTAATATTTACATTTTGTACAAAGCGAAGTTACTTTCACTGATTAAAGAGTGATGATCGCTCCGATGATCTCATCAGGCTTCATCTTTGAGCAAACCATATGCATCCCATGCCATTTTCTTCTGACATGAGTGCGATGCCAGATCATTCTAATCCTGTACCAAAGAGACAAAGCCAAGAGAAGACAAATACTCAAAATTTCCCCCAAAACTTTTGTGCTGGTACTTTTCCGAGGAGACCCTTTTGTTCTTCTCTTCCTAATATGGCTTGGATGGAGAGACACTCTCCCTCCAGCAACAGTTCGACTGACTACCGAAGTTTTCTTGTCAGGTGGGTCCGTAAGTGACTTCATTTTAACTCTAATGCGCCTCCTGTATCTCACTGAATAACCAGTCCCTAATTTCATGAAATAAACGACACATACCATACTGGCAATTCTTTTGGGCATGGGGAAACGCATGGGGCCACACCTAATGCAACTTCTGGGTTCGATTACTGAATTCCTCACAACAGTCTGCAATGGATAACCAACTACTGGTATGACTACGTTGTGTACTGAATGATCTTGATCTTTGGACACTACAGGTAATTCAATACTATTTTCCCCAACTGACACTACAGACAGGATAGATTTGTTCTGAGATGATACTGCATTTGAGCGTAGGCAATGAGAATCCACCTTACTTTCTGGACATCCTGTATCAACTTGCACCGTGTAGACACGCTTACACAACGAAGATGAACCCGAAGAACCACTTTGTTTAGAACCAACACCCAGTAAAGGAATTTGCAAGCTCGGTTTTGGGAAAGATGCATCTTTTGTGCAAAAGCCGACAGGGAAAGACTCGTCTCTGTTACCCGACACCCCAAAAAACCACTCCTTGCTTATCAAATATTCTCCTTTATTACCCTTGTGGTGTTCTTGCTCTAACGTTCTGTTTCGGTTCATTTCGCTGGTACTCTGTGCATAACTTTCTGACCAGGAAATCAGAGTGCCTGTGCAGTGGTCATGTTTTGATTGATTGATTGATTTGGTGTTTTAAGTCCACTTTATGCACAGTAAGACTAATCGGGACTGGACCTACAGTTTAAAGTGGAATCCGAACCACTATGTGCCTCCACCGGGTATCGAACCCGGGACCCCTTGAATACAAAGCAACGACGCTACCACTGCGCCATCGAGGAGGCCCGCAGTGGTCATGTTCGACCGAATGTGAAGTACACATGCAATTGGTGACCGCAGAAGAAGTTACAACACCATTCATCAGTTCAACTTTACTCCCTGACAAATCAAACTCCTTTGTCAAAGACTCATGCCTTTTTTCTACCAACTCAGCCCTGTACTGTGATACTGAAAACGTGAGATCGTGCAGACCCTCATTTGTTTTAACTGCTTCTTGCTGCAGCTCTAAAATGCATTTACTAGTGCCCTCTAGATCAGACTGCAGTTTACCCACTACCTTACTTGTATGAGCTGCGAGTTTTGTTTTGAGCAACTGATTGCTGTCTCTGAGTTTTGATTTGAGCAACTGATTGCTTTCATTGAGTTCTATTTTGAGCAACTGATTGCTTTCTCTGAGTTCTGATTTGAGCAACTGATTGCTTTCATTGAGTTCTGTTTTGAGCAACTGATTGCTTTCTCTGAGTTCTGATCTCAGTAACTCAGTGCATTCCTTGTTCCTTTCCTCATATTGTTTGATAAAAGCGAACAAGGAATCTAATGTTACCGGTTCCTGTTCTGTTCCCATTATTAACATTAACTTTAACAACGGAAATTAAACAACTAAAGATTAACCTACTTGAAACCCTACAAGAAATTCAATACCGCAGCCCCTCTGCACTTGAGTCCTCGTAATCTTACGACGAGCTACATGACAATCGTTCAAACTTTTATGTGTGAACAAAAAAAAATGTGTTCAAACTATTTTTTGGGTTTAAACTAGGCTGCAACTACTCAACAACTGAGATTCAACAATCTTGAGACGTGCTAATGTCATTAGTTCGAATTATTTGTTTTGCGAAAATTTGCCTGGTAACGCCGGTGACGCGCGCAGCGCACTGCGAAAGAAATTTCTATACCTTAAGATTCCAAATAGAAATACTTAATTTACAACTAACAATAACCACTTTCCATAGTAACAGCACTAACCCAAATTACACATGCGAAATTTCCCCCCTCCGTGGAAGAATTAATCATTAAAGCATTTACACAAACAACCAAATACGAATGAAAGAAATGTTGAAGAACGCAAATATAAACACAAGAAACAATGAACTTATTTATTGAGTTGAAAATAACACATGTTTCCTGTTTATGAGAGCATTATCAATCAGTCCTTATTGAACTATGAGACGTGAAACAACTGTCGATACGTGATTGAAAAATTACCATTTATAGTCATTTGGCATGCACATTTTATGTTATATAAAATGGGTTACAAAAGTCCATATTATTTCCTAAAATTGACGCAAAACCAATCTGGGAACATGCTACTCATTTATTTTAGCATGTATTGTACGTTTCTCGAACGAGAATAGTTCGTTTTATGTGTGCACACAACCTTTTTCAGACATGGCGTCGATGGCCATTTTGTAATTATCGCATGGTTCGTAGCGAGTACTAGTACCGTGTCACATAAGTTCCAACACACGCGAGATAGCTATCTCTTAAACGAACTTTGCGTAACCGTAGGTTCCACGATTTGCGAGAATTTTCTTCTTCTCAAAGTCACTTAAGGAAATTTAGTTTCCTTACCTTGTGTCTCCGGAACGAAGAATCCAGCATGCACGAGTCCACTCCTTACCTCTCTGGGAACCGAGAGCTCGACTCATTTCCAACGTTTTTTCTGCGTTGTACTTCTACTCCATGCTTTTATCCGCCGTTTTATCCTAACAGCAGACGTCAGATTCGTCCAGAAACCACTGGAAACAATTACAATTTCCTCAACCGTCGTGACATATCTTTCTTCACTCCATTTTTCTTTACCGGAAGTTCTTTTTCGATCACCACGCACCCCTATCGATAACCACCATCCTTTTTCGCAGAGCACAATTGTCTTTACCAATCAACAATTTACATGATTTAGAAACCACACGCTAACAAATATGTGTATGCGTTAAAAAACATTTTGTAATGCTTATTAAGATAAACTTTTTGCTGTTAATTAAACAATGGCATCTAGACCAAAACGCTGTAAATTTTATTATTTTTTGCCATTACTGCGAATTGTCCATGCGTGCAGTGGCCGACACATCAAAATGACCCAGTGCATAAGCAAACCACGAGCAAGTTGGATATCAAACAAAGGAATTTACAATTTCAACACGCACAACGGTCAGAGCCATCTAGCGACTCCTCGCGTATCTACGAAAGCAACAAAGTTTTTATACTGCATTGGCATTCCACCTGTCGTGAATTCTCTGCACTAGACGAGTTCATCGTCTTAGGACGTGGGTTGGGCTACTCTACACACACCCGAAACTCAAGTTACCAGAATGCCTTATGACAGTTCGTCATAAATGGCGCCCAACATAGGGCTGAACCCTCATACAATACTTTTGATACAATACTAAATTTAGACTTACATCAAATAAACATTCATATTCTACATATTCACTAATATACATATTTACTATATACAGACATATTAATTTATTGTTTACAATATGCGACATCCCAGATCACCAACCCTGGTGACTCCATCATTCTCCAGAAAGAAGGAACCCCGCATGTGTTTTGCAAAACATAGTGGCTTGTATATTTTTGGTTGGAGCAGGAAACAAATAAATGTATAGGCCCACCGCAACATTATACTTACTTGACTATTAGCCCGCCGCAAGCATAACCTAACTTGACCTTTACCACATCATACCTGCCCTCACCCGCAAACTCAACATCACCCCCATGGAACTACCTAAACAACTTTTACTTTGCTTCTGGATTCATTCTATCTGAGCTAATCACTATTTAAAGGCGTAGTATGAGCCTTGTGTGTTACTACCCTTTTGCGCTGCAGTTGGAATTTTCTTCGATCTGACAACAACAACAATGCAAATAGTGGTGTTCCTAATGTTAATGAGATGAATACCCTTGAGCAATCTATCATTGAAAATGTTTTATCTTATTTTGGAGCAATCAGGAAGATTTCAGGCTCATCTCGCATGCTAGTATGCCGCAGAAATTTCACCTACTTGGTCAACTCGCCCGCCGCAGGCTCAATCTCACTTTACCCATACGAGAAATTTTAACCTTACACTTCCCTTACCCCACCTTTATCTACACTGTCTTTAACTACAACGTCTGATTCACAGCTAAACCCCATCGTCTGTAACAATTCATCCATACCTTCCAAATTCAAATCTAGTAATCTTTTCACCCACATTTTTACCTTGTCCTCTGAACAATTCCAAACTTTACAATTTTCTATCGACTGGTGATCCATTTTTTCTCCTGCCACACAATCTATTAATGACAGCCTAGAATCCTTTAACATGTTAAATTTACTAATACACAATATCTATATTCAAAATAGATCCCATAAAACTCAAAATTTGGTGTGTCAGATAGCTAGAAATATGTTTTTCTTACAAACACAATTCGATGTTTGGACAAACTCAGTAACCTTAAATGCGACTGTGCAAGGAGAATTCACCAAAGCCAGAAGCTACATCAAACAGCTGACGTCAACAGCCCCGTAATTACATGGCGCGCAATCACTGCCACCAAATGTACCACTAACATTTTTGTTATTAATACTGGAACCGAACCAGGATACTCGCCTTGAGTAAACCAAAGATACGTTTTATATGACTTATAATTTTATGCTGCCATGCAAGATTAATTGAAATTAATTTGTTCCCTCTTGAATACTGGTTACCATCGGGTGGCATATCTCAGATACCCCCTACCATCACCATGTCATGTATACAGAGAAAGCAAACCTATTGAATGTCGTTACTTAAACTCTCCAAAATACAGACTCCAGACGAACTTGTGTCAGGACTAAGCCTATACTAATGGCAAATGTCCCCTCAACACTTTATCGTTCTCACATTTCCTATGCGTGGAGACGTATTTTACAAAGGACGAACAAATACAACATCTAGTGTCCCTGATCTTCCCCTACGTTTCTTTAGAACGCCAATCAACACGATTCTACCCCTGAGAAATTCGCACAATATTTTATAATGAAACTTGCATGCACATGTAACAACAAATTCAAAATGATACTGCCCACTTAAAGGCTGTTGGCTCCAAAATGATAGTGAGGCTGCTTGACTTGTTAAATGCTCCCATTTCAAATTTCCCGCATCAGACTGTCTATCAGATATCTTTCCTGAGCTATAAATTTGACACTAGACCCCAACTGAACTGACGTTTCAAAATAAAAAAAAATAGTATTCAAATGATAATTATATTCAAAAATTTATTTTAAACTACCCAAAGATACATACGTTATTAAATCCTTCAAATTAAATATATTATCTTCAATATTTACATTTTGTACAAAGCGAAGTTACTTTCACTGATTAAAGAGTGATGATCGCTCCGATGATCTCATCAGGCTTCATCTTTGAGCAAACCATATGCATCCCATGCCATTTTCTTCTGACATGAGTGCGATGCCAGATCATTCTAATCCTGTACCAAAGAGACAAAGCCAAGAGAAGACAAATACTCAAAATTTCCCCCAAAACTTTTGTGCTGGTACTTTTCCGAGGAGACCCTTTTGTTCTTCTCTTCCTAATATGGCTTGGATGGAGAGACACTCTCCCTCCAGCAACAGTTCGACTGACTACCGAAGTTTTCTTGTCAGGTGGGTCCGTAAGTGACTTCATTTTAACTCTAATGCGCCTCCTGTATCTCACTGAATAACCAGTCCCTAATTTCATGAAATAAACGACACATACCATACTGGCAATTCTTTTGGGCATGGGGAAACGCATGGGGCCACACCTAATGCAACTTCTGGGTTCGATTACTGAATTCCTCACAACAGTCTGCAATGGATAACCAACTACTGGTATGACTACGTTGTGTACTGAATGATCTTGATCTTTGGACACTACAGGTAATTCAATACTATTTTCCCCAACTGACACTACAGACAGGATAGATTTGTTCTGAGATGATACTGCATTTGAGCGTAGGCAATGAGAATCCACCTTACTTTCTGGACATCCTGTATCAACTTGCACCGTGTAGACACGCTTACACAACGAAGATGAACCCGAAGAACCACTTTGTTTAGAACCAACACCCAGTAAAGGAATTTGCAAGCTCGGTTTTGGGAAAGATGCATCTTTTGTGCAAAAGTCGACAGGGAAAGACTCGTCTCTGTTACCCGACACCCCAAAAAACCACTCCTTGCTTATCAAATATTCTCCTTTATTACCCTTGTGGTGTTCTTGCTCTAACGTTCTGTTTCGGTTCATTTCGCTGGTACTCTGTGCATAACTTTCTGACCAGGAAATCAGAGTGCCTGTGCAGTGGTCATGTTTTGATTGATTGATTGATTTGGTGTTTTAAGTCCACTTTATGCACAGTAAGGCTAATCGGGACTGGACCTACAGTTTAAAGTGGAATCCGAACCACTATGTGCCTCCACCGGGTATCGAACCCGGGACCCCTTGAATACAAAGCAACGACGCTACCACTGCGCCATCGAGGAGGCCCGCAGTGGTCATGTTCGACCGAATGTGAAGTACACATGCAATTGGTGACCGCAGAAGAAGTTACAACACCATTCATCAGTTCAACTTTACTCCCTGACAAATCAAACTCCTTTGTCAAAGACTCATGCCTTTTTTCTACCAACTCAGCCCTGTACTGTGATACTGAAAACGTGAGATCGTGCAGACCCTCATTTGTTTTAACTGCTTCTTGCTGCAGCTCTAAAATGCATTTACTAGTGCCCTCTAGATCAGACTGCAGTTTACCCACTACCTTACTTGTATGAGCTGCGAGTTTTGTTTTGAGCAACTGATTGCTGTCTCTGAGTTTTGATTTGAGCAACTGATTGCTTTCATTGAGTTCTATTTTGAGCAACTGATTGCTTTCTCTGAGTTCTGATTTGAGCAACTGATTGCTTTCATTGAGTTCTGTTTTGAGCAACTGATTGCTTTCTCTGAGTTCTGATCTCAGTAACTCAGTGCATTCCTTGTTCCTTTCCTCATATTGTTTGATAAAAGCGAACAAGGAATCTAATGTTACCGGTTCCTGTTCTGTTCCCATTATTAACATTAACTTTAACAACGGAAATTAAACAACTAAAGATTAACCTACTTGAAACCCTACAAGAAATTCAATACCGCAGCCCCTCTGCACTTGAGTCCTCGTAATCTTACGACGAGCTACATGACAATCGTTCAAACTTTTATGTGTGAACAAAAAAAAATGTGTTCAAACTATTTTTTGGGTTTAAACTAGGCTGCAACTACTCAACAACTGAGATTCAACAATCTTGAGACGTGCTAATGTCATTAGTTCGAATTATTTGTTTTGCGAAAATTTGCCTGGTAACGCCGGTGACGCGCGCAGCGCACTGCGAAAGAAATTTCTATACCTTAAGATTCCAAATAGAAATACTTAATTTACAACTAACAATAACCACTTTCCATAGTAACAGCACTAACCCAAATTACACATGCGAAATTTCCCCCCTCCGTGGAAGAATTAATCATTAAAGCATTTACACAAACAACCAAATACGAATGAAAGAAATGTTGAAGAACGCAAATATAAACACAAGAAACAATGAACTTATTTATTGAGTTGAAAATAACACATGTTTCCTGTTTATGAGAGCATTATCAATCAGTCCTTATTGAACTATGAGACGTGAAACAACTGTCGATACGTGATTGAAAAATTACCATTTATAGTCATTTGGCATGCACATTTTATGTTATATAAAATGGGTTACAAAAGTCCATATTATTTCCTAAAATTGACGCAAAACCAATCTGGGAACATGCTACTCATTTATTTTAGCATGTATTGTACGTTTCTCGAACGAGAATAGTTCGTTTTATGTGTGCACACAACCTTTTTCAGACATGGCGTCGATGGCCATTTTGTAATTATCGCATGGTTCGTAGCGAGTACTAGTACCGTGTCACATAAGTTCCAACACACGCGAGATAGCTATCTCTTAAACGAACTTTGCGTAACCGTAGGTTCCACGATTTGCGAGAATTTTCTTCTTCTCAAAGTCACTTAAGGAAATTTAGTTTCCTTACCTTGTGTCTCCGGAACGAAGAATCCAGCATGCACGAGTCCACTCCTTACCTCTCTGGGAACCGAGAGCTCGACTCATTTCCAACGTTTTTTCTGCGTTGTACTTCTACTCCATGCTTTTATCCGCCGTTTTATCCTAACAGCAGACGTCAGATTCGTCCAGAAACCACTGGAAACAATTACAATTTCCTCAACCGTCGTGACATATCTTTCTTCACTCCATTTTTCTTTACCGGAAGTTCTTTTTCGATCACCACGCACCCCTATCGATAACCACCATCCTTTTTCGCAGAGCACAATTGTCTTTACCAATCAACAATTTACATGATTTAGAAACCACACGCTAACAAATATGTGTATGCGTTAAAAAACATTTTGTAATGCTTATTAAGATAAACTTTTTGCTGTTAATTAAACAATGGCATCTAGACCAAAACGCTGTAAATTTTATTATTTTTTTGCCATTACTGCGAATTGTCCATGCGTGCAGTGGCCGACACATCAAAATGACCCAGTGCATAAGCAAACCACGAGCAAGTTGGATATCAAACAAAGGAATTTACAATTTCAACACGCACAACGGTCAGAGCCATCTAGCGACTCCTCGCGTATCTACGAAAGCAACAAAGTTTTTATACTGCATTGGCATTCCACCTGTCGTGAATTCTCTGCACTAGACGAGTTCATCGTCTTAGGACGTGGGTTGGGCTACTCTACACACACCCGAAACTCAAGTTACCAGAATGCCTTATGACAGTTCGTCATAAATGGCGCCCAACATAGGGCTGAACCCTCATACAATACTTTTGATACAATACTAAATTTAGACTTACATCAAATAAACATTCATATTCTACATATTCACTAATATACATATTTACTATATACAGACATATTAATTTATTGTTTACAATATGCGACATCCCAGATCACCAACCCTGGTGACTCCATCATTCTCCAGAAAGAAGGAACCCCGCATGTGTTTTGCAAAACATAGTGGCTTGTATATTTTTGGTTGGAGCAGGAAACAAATAAATGTATAGGCCCACCGCAACATTATACTTACTTGACTATTAGCCCGCCGCAAGCATAACCTAACTTGACCTTTACCACATCATACCTGCCCTCACCCGCAAACTCAACATCACCCCCATGGAACTACCTAAACAACTTTTACTTTGCTTCTGGATTCATTCTATCTGAGCTAATCACTATTTAAAGGCGTAGTATGAGCCTTGTGTGTTACTACCCTTTTGCGCTGCAGTTGGAATTTTCTTCGATCTGACAACAACAACAATGCAAATAGTGGTGTTCCTAATGTTAATGAGATGAATACCCTTGAGCAATCTATCATTGAAAATGTTTTATCTTATTTTGGAGCAATCAGGAAGATTTCAGGCTCATCTCGCATGCTAGTATGCCGCAGAAATTTCACCTACTTGGTCAACTCGCCCGCCGCAGGCTCAATCTCACTTTACCCATACGAGAAATTTTAACCTTACACTTCCCTTACCCCACCTTTATCTACACTGTCTTTAACTACAACGTCTGATTCACAGCTAAACCCCATCGTCTGTAACAATTCATCCATACCTTCCAAATTCAAATCTAGTAATCTTTTCACCCACATTTTTACCTTGTCCTCTGAACAATTCCAAACTTTACAATTTTCTATCGACTGGTGATCCATTTTTTCTCCTGCCACACAATCTATTAATGACAGCCTAGAATCCTTTAACATGTTAAATTTACTAATACACAATATCTATATTCAAAATAGATCCCATAAAACTCAAAATTTGGTGTGTCAGATAGCTAGAAATATGTTTTTCTTACAAACACAATTCGATGTTTGGACAAACTCAGTAACCTTAAATGCGACTGTGCAAGGAGAATTCACCAAAGCCAGAAGCTACATCAAACAGCTGACGTCAACAGCCCCGTAATTACATGGCGCGCAATCACTGCCACCAAATGTACCACTAACATTTTTGTTATTAATACTGGAACCGAACCAGGATACTCGCCTTGAGTAAACCAAAGATACGTTTTATATGACTTATAATTTTATGCTGCCATGCAAGATTAATTGAAATTAATTTGTTCCCTCTTGAATACTGGTTACCATCGGGTGGCATATCTCAGATACCCCCTACCATCACCATGTCATGTATACAGAGAAAGCAAACCTATTGAATGTCGTTACTTAAACTCTCCAAAATACAGACTCCAGACGAACTTGTGTCAGGACTAAGCCTATACTAATGGCAAATGTCCCCTCAACACTTTATCGTTCTCACATTTCCTATGCGTGGAGACGTATTTTACAAAGGACGAACAAATACAACATCTAGTGTCCCTGATGTTCCCCTACGTTTCTTTAGAACGCCAATCAACACGATTCTACCCCTGAGAAATTCGCACAATATTTTATAATGAAACTTGCATGCACATGTAACAACAAATTCAAAATGATACTGCCCACTTAAAGGCTGTTGGCTCCAAAATGATAGTGAGGCTGCTTGACTTGTTAAATGCTCCCATTTCAAATTTCCCGCATCAGACTGTCTATCAGATATCTTTCCTGAGCTATAAATTTGACACTAGACCCCAACTGAACTGACGTTTCAAAATAAAAAAAAATAGTATTCAAATGATAATTATATTCAAAAAATTATTTTAAACTACCCAAAGATACATACGTTATTAAATCCTTCAAATTAAATATATTATCTTTAATATTTACATTTTGTACAAAGCGAAGTTACTTTCACTGATTAAAGAGTGATGATCGCTCCGATGATCTCATCAGGCTTCATCTTTGAGCAAACCATATGCATCCCATGCCATTTTCTTCTGACATGAGTGCGATGCCAGATCATTCTAATCCTGTACCAAAGAGACAAAGCCAAGAGAAGACAAATACTCAAAATTTCCCCCAAAACTTTTGTGCTGGTACTTTTCCGAGGAGACCCTTTTGTTCTTCTCTTCCTAATATGGCTTGGATGGAGAGACACTCTCCCTCCAGCAACAGTTCGACTGACTACCGAAGTTTTCTTGTCAGGTGGGTCCGTAAGTGACTTCATTTTAACTCTAATGCGCCTCCTGTATCTCACTGAATAACCAGTCCCTAATTTCATGAAATAAACGACACATACCATACTGGCAATTCTTTTGGGCATGGGGAAACGCATGGGGCCACACCTAATGCAACTTCTGGGTTCGATTACTGAATTCCTCACAACAGTCTGCAATGGATAACCAACTACTGGTATGACTACGTTGTGTACTGAATGATCTTGATCTTTGGACACTACAGGTAATTCAATACTATTTTCCCCAACTGACACTACAGACAGGATAGATTTGTTCTGAGATGATACTGCATTTGAGCGTAGGCAATGAGAATCCACCTTACTTTCTGGACATCCTGTATCAACTTGCACCGTGTAGACACGCTTACACAACGAAGATGAACCCGAAGAACCACTTTGTTTAGAACCAACACCCAGTAAAGGAATTTGCAAGCTCGGTTTTGGGAAAGATGCATCTTTTGTGCAAAAGCCGACAGGGAAAGACTCGTCTCTGTTACCCGACACCCCAAAAAACCACTCCTTGCTTATCAAATATTCTCCTTTATTACCCTTGTGGTGTTCTTGCTCTAACGTTCTGTTTCGGTTCATTTCGCTGGTACTCTGTGCATAACTTTCTGACCAGGAAATCAGAGTGCCTGTGCAGTGGTCATGTTTTGATTGATTGATTGATTTGGTGTTTTAAGTCCACTTTATGCACAGTAAGACTAATCGGGACTGGACCTACAGTTTAAAGTGGAATCCGAACCACTATGTGCCTCCACCGGGTATCGAACCCGGGACCCCTTGAATACAAAGCAACGACGCTACCACTGCGCCATCGAGGAGGCCCGCAGTGGTCATGTTCGACCGAATGTGAAGTACACATGCAATTGGTGACCGCAGAAGAAGTTACAACACCATTCATCAGTTCAACTTTACTCCCTGACAAATCAAACTCCTTTGTCAAAGACTCATGCCTTTTTTCTACCAACTCAGCCCTGTACTGTGATACTGAAAACGTGAGATCGTGCAGACCCTCATTTGTTTTAACTGCTTCTTGCTGCAGCTCTAAAATGCATTTACTAGTGCCCTCTAGATCAGACTGCAGTTTACCCACTACCTTACTTGTATGAGCTGCGAGTTTTGTTTTGAGCAACTGATTGCTGTCTCTGAGTTTTGATTTGAGCAACTGATTGCTTTCATTGAGTTCTATTTTGAGCAACTGATTGCTTTCTCTGAGTTCTGATTTGAGCAACTGATTGCTTTCATTGAGTTCTGTTTTGAGCAACTGATTGCTTTCTCTGAGTTCTGATCTCAGTAACTCAGTGCATTCCTTGTTCCTTTCCTCATATTGTTTGATAAAAGCGAACAAGGAATCTAATGTTACCGGTTCCTGTTCTGTTCCCATTATTAACATTAACTTTAACAACGGAAATTAAACAACTAAAGATTAACCTACTTGAAACCCTACAAGAAATTCAATACCGCAGCCCCTCTGCACTTGAGTCCTCGTAATCTTACGACGAGCTACATGACAATCGTTCAAACTTTTATGTGTGAACAAAAAAAAATGTGTTCAAACTATTTTTTGGGTTTAAACTAGGCTGCAACTACTCAACAACTGAGATTCAACAATCTTGAGACGTGCTAATGTCATTAGTTCGAATTATTTGTTTTGCGAAAATTTGCCTGGTAACGCCGGTGACGCGCGCAGCGCACTGCGAAAGAAATTTCTATACCTTAAGATTCCAAATAGAAATACTTAATTTACAACTAACAATAACCACTTTCCATAGTAACAGCACTAACCCAAATTACACATGCGAAATTTCCCCCCTCCGTGGAAGAATTAATCATTAAAGCATTTACACAAACAACCAAATACGAATGAAAGAAATGTTGAAGAACGCAAATATAAACACAAGAAACAATGAACTTATTTATTGAGTTGAAAATAACACATGTTTCCTGTTTATGAGAGCATTATCAATCAGTCCTTATTGAACTATGAGACGTGAAACAACTGTCGATACGTGATTGAAAAATTACCATTTATAGTCATTTGGCATGCACATTTTATGTTATATAAAATGGGTTACAAAAGTCCATATTATTTCCTAAAATTGACGCAAAACCAATCTGGGAACATGCTACTCATTTATTTTAGCATGTATTGTACGTTTCTCGAACGAGAATAGTTCGTTTTATGTGTGCACACAACCTTTTTCAGACATGGCGTCGATGGCCATTTTGTAATTATCGCATGGTTCGTAGCGAGTACTAGTACCGTGTCACATAAGTTCCAACACACGCGAGATAGCTATCTCTTAAACGAACTTTGCGTAACCGTAGGTTCCACGATTTGCGAGAATTTTCTTCTTCTCAAAGTCACTTAAGGAAATTTAGTTTCCTTACCTTGTGTCTCCGGAACGAAGAATCCAGCATGCACGAGTCCACTCCTTACCTCTCTGGGAACCGAGAGCTCGACTCATTTCCAACGTTTTTTCTGCGTTGTACTTCTACTCCATGCTTTTATCCGCCGTTTTATCCTAACAGCAGACGTCAGATTCGTCCAGAAACCACTGGAAACAATTACAATTTCCTCAACCGTCGTGACATATCTTTCTTCACTCCATTTTTCTTTACCGGAAGTTCTTTTTCGATCACCACGCACCCCTATCGATAACCACCATCCTTTTTCGCAGAGCACAATTGTCTTTACCAATCAACAATTTACATGATTTAGAAACCACACGCTAACAAATATGTGTATGCGTTAAAAAACATTTTGTAATGCTTATTAAGATAAACTTTTTGCTGTTAATTAAACAATGGCATCTAGACCAAAACGCTGTAAATTTTATTATTTTTTGCCATTACTGCGAATTGTCCATCCGTGCAGTGGCCGACACATCAAAATGACCCAGTGCATAAGCAAACCACGAGCAAGTTGGATATCAAACAAAGGAATTTACAATTTCAACACGCACAACGGTCAGAGCCATCTAGCGACTCCTCGCGTATCTACGAAAGCAACAAAGTTTTTATACTGCATTGGCATTCCACCTGTCGTGAATTCTCTGCACTAGACGAGTTCATCGTCTTAGGACGTGGGTTGGGCTACTCTACACACACCCGAAACTCAAGTTACCAGAATGCCTTATGACAGTTCGTCATAAATGGCGCCCAACATAGGGCTGAACCCTCATACAATACTTTTGATACAATACTAAATTTAGACTTACATCAAATAAACATTCATATTCTACATATTCACTAATATACATATTTACTATATACAGACATATTAATTTATTGTTTACAATATGCGACATCCCAGATCACCAACCCTGGTGACTCCATCATTCTCCAGAAAGAAGGAACCCCGCATGTGTTTTGCAAAACATAGTGGCTTGTATATTTTTGGTTGGAGCAGGAAACAAATAAATGTATAGGCCCACCGCAACATTATACTTACTTGACTATTAGCCCGCCGCAAGCATAACCTAACTTGACCTTTACCACATCATACCTGCCCTCACCCGCAAACTCAACATCACCCCCATGGAACTACCTAAACAACTTTTACTTTGCTTCTGGATTCATTCTATCTGAGCTAATCACTATTTAAAGGCGTAGTATGAGCCTTGTGTGTTACTACCCTTTTGCGCTGCAGTTGGAATTTTCTTCGATCTGACAACAACAACAATGCAAATAGTGGTGTTCCTAATGTTAATGAGATGAATACCCTTGAGCAATCTATCATTGAAAATGTTTTATCTTATTTTGGAGCAATCAGGAAGATTTCAGGCTCATCTCGCATGCTAGTATGCCGCAGAAATTTCACCTACTTGGTCAACTCGCCCGCCGCAGGCTCAATCTCACTTTACCCATACGAGAAATTTTAACCTTACACTTCCCTTACCCCACCTTTATCTACACTGTCTTTAACTACAACGTCTGATTCACAGCTAAACCCCATCGTCTGTAACAATTCATCCATACCTTCCAAATTCAAATCTAGTAATCTTTTCACCCACATTTTTACCTTGTCCTCTGAACAATTCCAAACTTTACAATTTTCTATCGACTGGTGATCCATTTTTTCTCCTGCCACACAATCTATTAATGACAGCCTAGAATCCTTTAACATGTTAAATTTACTAATACACAATATCTATATTCAAAATAGATCCCATAAAACTCAAAATTTGGTGTGTCAGATAGCTAGAAATATGTTTTTCTTACAAACACAATTCGATGTTTGGACAAACTCAGTAACCTTAAATGCGACTGTGCAAGGAGAATTCACCAAAGCCAGAAGCTACATCAAACAGCTGACGTCAACAGCCCCGTAATTACATGGCGCGCAATCACTGCCACCAAATGTACCACTAACATTTTTGTTATTAATACTGGAACCGAACCAGGATACTCGCCTTGAGTAAACCAAAGATACGTTTTATATGACTTATAATTTTATGCTGCCATGCAAGATTAATTGAAATTAATTTGTTCCCTCTTGAATACTGGTTACCATCGGGTGGCATATCTCAGATACCCCCTACCATCACCATGTCATGTATACAGAGAAAGCAAACCTATTGAATGTCGTTACTTAAACTCTCCAAAATACAGACTCCAGACGAACTTGTGTCAGGACTAAGCCTATACTAATGGCAAATGTCCCCTCAACACTTTATCGTTCTCACATTTCCTATGCGTGGAGACGTATTTTACAAAGGACGAACAAATACAACATCTAGTGTCCCTGATCTTCCCCTACGTTTCTTTAGAACGCCAATCAACACGATTCTACCCCTGAGAAATTCGCACAATATTTTATAATGAAACTTGCATGCACATGTAACAACAAATTCAAAATGATACTGCCCACTTAAAGGCTGTTGGCTCCAAAATGATAGTGAGGCTGCTTGACTTGTTAAATGCTCCCATTTCAAATTTCCCGCATCAGACTGTCTATCAGATATCTTTCCTGAGCTATAAATTTGACACTAGACCCCAACTGAACTGACGTTTCAAAATAAAAAAAAATAGTATTCAAATGATAATTATATTCAAAAATTTATTTTAAACTACCCAAAGATACATACGTTATTAAATCCTTCAAATTAAATATATTATCTTTAATATTTACATTTTGTACAAAGCGAAGTTACTTTCACTGATTAAAGAGTGATGATCGCTCCGATGATCTCATCAGGCTTCATCTTTGAGCAAACCATATGCATCCCATGCCATTTTCTTCTGACATGAGTGCGATGCCAGATCATTCTAATCCTGTACCAAAGAGACAAAGCCAAGAGAAGACAAATACTCAAAATTTCCCCCAAAACTTTTGTGCTGGTACTTTTCCGAGGAGACCCTTTTGTTCTTCTCTTCCTAATATGGCTTGGATGGAGAGACACTCTCCCTCCAGCAACAGTTCGACTGACTACCGAAGTTTTCTTGTCAGGTGGGTCCGTAAGTGACTTCATTTTAACTCTAATGCGCCTCCTGTATCTCACTGAATAACCAGTCCCTAATTTCATGAAATAAACGACACATACCATACTGGCAATTCTTTTGGGCATGGGGAAACGCATGGGGCCACACCTAATGCAACTTCTGGGTTCGATTACTGAATTCCTCACAACAGTCTGCAATGGATAACCAACTACTGGTATGACTACGTTGTGTACTGAATGATCTTGATCTTTGGACACTACAGGTAATTCAATACTATTTTCCCCAACTGACACTACAGACAGGATAGATTTGTTCTGAGATGATACTGCATTTGAGCGTAGGCAATGAGAATCCACCTTACTTTCTGGACATCCTGTATCAACTTGCACCGTGTAGACACGCTTACACAACGAAGATGAACCCGAAGAACCACTTTGTTTAGAACCAACACCCAGTAAAGGAATTTGCAAGCTCGGTTTTGGGAAAGATGCATCTTTTG
The DNA here is from genome assembly GCF_977018435.1 of Lepisma saccharinum. Lineage (NCBI taxonomy): Eukaryota > Metazoa > Arthropoda > Insecta > Zygentoma > Lepismatidae > Lepisma > Lepisma saccharinum. Next base: position 12,735,453 of record NC_139252.1, read on the forward strand.
TGCAAAAGTCGACAGGGAAAGACTCGTCTCTGTTACCCGACACCCCAAAAAACCACTCCTTGCTTATCAAATATTCTCCTTTATTACCCTTGTGGTGTTCTTGCTCTAACGTTCTGTTTCGGTTCATTTCGCTGGTACTCTGTGCATAACTTTCTGACCAGGAAATCAGAGTGCCTGTGCAGTGGTCATGTTTTGATTGATTGATTGATTTGGTGTTTTAAGTCCACTTTATGCACAGTAAGGCTAATCGGGACTGGACCTACAGTTTAAAGTGGAATCCGAACCACTATGTGCCTCCACCGGGTATCGAACCCGGGACCCCTTGAATACAAAGCAACGACGCTACCACTGCGCCATCGAGGAGGCCCGCAGTGGTCATGTTCGACCGAATGTGAAGTACACATGCAATTGGTGACCGCAGAAGAAGTTACAACACCATTCATCAGTTCAACTTTACTCCCTGACAAATCAAACTCCTTTGTCAAAGACTCATGCCTTTTTTCTACCAACTCAGCCCTGTACTGTGATACTGAAAACGTGAGATCGTGCAGACCCTCATTTGTTTTAACTGCTTCTTGCTGCAGCTCTAAAATGCATTTACTAGTGCCCTCTAGATCAGACTGCAGTTTACCCACTACCTTACTTGTATGAGCTGCGAGTTTTGTTTTGAGCAACTGATTGCTGTCTCTGAGTTTTGATTTGAGCAACTGATTGCTTTCATTGAGTTCTATTTTGAGCAACTGATTGCTTTCTCTGAGTTCTGATTTGAGCAACTGATTGCTTTCATTGAGTTCTGTTTTGAGCAACTGATTGCTTTCTCTGAGTTCTGATCTCAGTAACTCAGTGCATTCCTTGTTCCTTTCCTCATATTGTTTGATAAAAGCGAACAAGGAATCTAATGTTACCGGTTCCTGTTCTGTTCCCATTATTAACATTAACTTTAACAACGGAAATTAAACAACTAAAGATTAACCTACTTGAAACCCTACAAGAAATTCAATACCGCAGCCCCTCTGCACTTGAGTCCTCGTAATCTTACGACGAGCTACATGACAATCGTTCAAACTTTTATGTGTGAACAAAAAAAAATGTGTTCAAACTATTTTTTGGGTTTAAACTAGGCTGCAACTACTCAACAACTGAGATTCAACAATCTTGAGACGTGCTAATGTCATTAGTTCGAATTATTTGTTTTGCGAAAATTTGCCTGGTAACGCCGGTGACGCGCGCAGCGCACTGCGAAAGAAATTTCTATACCTTAAGATTCCAAATAGAAATACTTAATTTACAACTAACAATAACCACTTTCCATAGTAACAGCACTAACCCAAATTACACATGCGAAATTTCCCCCCTCCGTGGAAGAATTAATCATTAAAGCATTTACACAAACAACCAAATACGAATGAAAGAAATGTTGAAGAACGCAAATATAAACACAAGAAACAATGAACTTATTTATTGAGTTGAAAATAACACATGTTTCCTGTTTATGAGAGCATTATCAATCAGTCCTTATTGAACTATGAGACGTGAAACAACTGTCGATACGTGATTGAAAAATTACCATTTATAGTCATTTGGCATGCACATTTTATGTTATATAAAATGGGTTACAAAAGTCCATATTATTTCCTAAAATTGACGCAAAACCAATCTGGGAACATGCTACTCATTTATTTTAGCATGTATTGTACGTTTCTCGAACGAGAATAGTTCGTTTTATGTGTGCACACAACCTTTTTCAGACATGGCGTCGATGGCCATTTTGTAATTATCGCATGGTTCGTAGCGAGTACTAGTACCGTGTCACATAAGTTCCAACACACGCGAGATAGCTATCTCTTAAACGAACTTTGCGTAACCGTAGGTTCCACGATTTGCGAGAATTTTCTTCTTCTCAAAGTCACTTAAGGAAATTTAGTTTCCTTACCTTGTGTCTCCGGAACGAAGAATCCAGCATGCACGAGTCCACTCCTTACCTCTCTGGGAACCGAGAGCTCGACTCATTTCCAACGTTTTTTCTGCGTTGTACTTCTACTCCATGCTTTTATCCGCCGTTTTATCCTAACAGCAGACGTCAGATTCGTCCAGAAACCACTGGAAACAATTACAATTTCCTCAACCGTCGTGACATATCTTTCTTCACTCCATTTTTCTTTACCGGAAGTTCTTTTTCGATCACCACGCACCCCTATCGATAACCACCATCCTTTTTCGCAGAGCACAATTGTCTTTACCAATCAACAATTTACATGATTTAGAAACCACACGCTAACAAATATGTGTATGCGTTAAAAAACATTTTGTAATGCTTATTAAGATAAACTTTTTGCTGTTAATTAAACAATGGCATCTAGACCAAAACGCTGTAAATTTTATTATTTTTTGCCATTACTGCGAATTGTCCATGCGTGCAGTGGCCGACACATCAAAATGACCCAGTGCATAAGCAAACCACGAGCAAGTTGGATATCAAACAAAGGAATTTACAATTTCAACACGCACAACGGTCAGAGCCATCTAGCGACTCCTCGCGTATCTACGAAAGCAACAAAGTTTTTATACTGCATTGGCATTCCACCTGTCGTGAATTCTCTGCACTAGACGAGTTCATCGTCTTAGGACGTGGGTTGGGCTACTCTACACACACCCGAAACTCAAGTTACCAGAATGCCTTATGACAGTTCGTCATAAATGGCGCCCAACATAGGGCTGAACCCTCATACAATACTTTTGATACAATACTAAATTTAGACTTACATCAAATAAACATTCATATTCTACATATTCACTAATATACATATTTACTATATACAGACATATTAATTTATTGTTTACAATATGCGACATCCCAGATCACCAACCCTGGTGACTCCATCATTCTCCAGAAAGAAGGAACCCCGCATGTGTTTTGCAAAACATAGTGGCTTGTATATTTTTGGTTGGAGCAGGAAACAAATAAATGTATAGGCCCACCGCAACATTATACTTACTTGACTATTAGCCCGCCGCAAGCATAACCTAACTTGACCTTTACCACATCATACCTGCCCTCACCCGCAAACTCAACATCACCCCCATGGAACTACCTAAACAACTTTTACTTTGCTTCTGGATTCATTCTATCTGAGCTAATCACTATTTAAAGGCGTAGTATGAGCCTTGTGTGTTACTACCCTTTTGCGCTGCAGTTGGAATTTTCTTCGATCTGACAACAACAACAATGCAAATAGTGGTGTTCCTAATGTTAATGAGATGAATACCCTTGAGCAATCTATCATTGAAAATGTTTTATCTTATTTTGGAGCAATCAGGAAGATTTCAGGCTCATCTCGCATGCTAGTATGCCGCAGAAATTTCACCTACTTGGTCAACTCGCCCGCCGCAGGCTCAATCTCACTTTACCCATACGAGAAATTTTAACCTTACACTTCCCTTACTCCACCTTTATCTACACTGTCTTTAACTACAACGTCTGATTCACAGCTAAACCCCATCGTCTGTAACAATTCATCCATACCTTCCAAATTCAAATCTAGTAATCTTTTCACCCACATTTTTACCTTGTCCTCTGAACAATTCCAAACTTTACAATTTTCTATCGACTGGTGATCCATTTTTTCTCCTGCCACACAATCTATTAATGACAGCCTAGAATCCTTTAACATGTTAAATTTACTAATACACAATATCTATATTCAAAATAGATCCCATAAAACTCAAAATTTGGTGTGTCAGATAGCTAGAAATATGTTTTTCTTACAAACACAATTCGATGTTTGGACAAACTCAGTAACCTTAAATGCGACTGTGCAAGGAGAATTCACCAAAGCCAGAAGCTACATCAAACAGCTGACGTCAACAGCCCCGTAATTACATGGCGCGCAATCACTGCCACCAAATGTACCACTAACATTTTTGTTATTAATACTGGAACCGAACCAGGATACTCGCCTTGAGTAAACCAAAGATACGTTTTATATGACTTATAATTTTATGCTGCCATGCAAGATTAATTGAAATTAATTTGTTCCCTCTTGAATACTGGTTACCATCGGGTGGCATATCTCAGATACCCCCTACCATCACCATGTCATGTATACAGAGAAAGCAAACCTATTGAATGTCGTTACTTAAACTCTCCAAAATACAGACTCCAGACGAACTTGTGTCAGGACTAAGCCTATACTAATGGCAAATGTCCCCTCAACACTTTATCGTTCTCACATTTCCTATGCGTGGAGACGTATTTTACAAAGGACGAACAAATACAACATCTAGTGTCCCTGATGTTCCCCTACGTTTCTTTAGAACGCCAATCAACACGATTCTACCCCTGAGAAATTCGCACAATATTTTATAATGAAACTTGCATGCACATGTAACAACAAATTCAAAATGATACTGCCCACTTAAAGGCTGTTGGCTCCAAAATGATAGTGAGGCTGCTTGACTTGTTAAATGCTCCCATTTCAAATTTCCCGCATCAGACTGTCTATCAGATATCTTTCCTGAGCTATAAATTTGACACTAGACCCCAACTGAACTGACGTTTCAAAATAAAAAAAAAATAGTATTCAAATGATAATTATATTCAAAAATTTATTTTAAACTACCCAAAGATACATACGTTATTAAATCCTTCAAATTAAATATATTATCTTTAATATTTACATTTTGTACAAAGCGAAGTTACTTTCACTGATTAAAGAGTGATGATCGCTCCGATGATCTCATCAGGCTTCATCTTTGAGCAAACCATATGCATCCCATGCCATTTTCTTCTGACATGAGTGCGATGCCAGATCATTCTAATCCTGTACCAAAGAGACAAAGCCAAGAGAAGACAAATACTCAAAATTTCCCCCAAAACTTTTGTGCTGGTACTTTTCCGAGGAGACCCTTTTGTTCTTCTCTTCCTAATATGGCTTGGATGGAGAGACACTCTCCCTCCAGCAACAGTTCGACTGACTACCGAAGTTTTCTTGTCAGGTGGGTCCGTAAGTGACTTCATTTTAACTCTAATGCGCCTCCTGTATCTCACTGAATAACCAGTCCCTAATTTCATGAAATAAACGACACATACCATACTGGCAATTCTTTTGGGCATGGGGAAACGCATGGGGCCACACCTAATGCAACTTCTGGGTTCGATTACTGAATTCCTCACAACAGTCTGCAATGGATAACCAACTACTGGTATGACTACGTTGTGTACTGAATGATCTTGATCTTTGGACACTACAGGTAATTCAATACTATTTTCCCCAACTGACACTACAGACAGGATAGATTTGTTCTGAGATGATACTGCATTTGAGCGTAGGCAATGAGAATCCACCTTACTTTCTGGACATCCTGTATCAACTTGCACCGTGTAGACACGCTTACACAACGAAGATGAACCCGAAGAACCACTTTGTTTAGAACCAACACCCAGTAAAGGAATTTGCAAGCTCGGTTTTGGGAAAGATGCATCTTTTGTGCAAAAGCCGACAGGGAAAGACTCGTCTCTGTTACCCGACACCCCAAAAAACCACTCCTTGCTTATCAAATATTCTCCTTTATTACCCTTGTGGTGTTCTTGCTCTAACGTTCTGTTTCGGTTCATTTCGCTGGTACTCTGTGCATAACTTTCTGACCAGGAAATCAGAGTGCCTGTGCAGTGGTCATGTTTTGATTGATTGATTGATTTGGTGTTTTAAGTCCACTTTATGCACAGTAAGGCTAATCGGGACTGGACCTACAGTTTAAAGTGGAATCCGAACCACTATGTGCCTCCACCGGGTATCGAACCCGGGACCCCTTGAATACAAAGCAACGACGCTACCACTGCGCCATCGAGGAGGCCCGCAGTGGTCATGTTCGACCGAATGTGAAGTACACATGCAATTGGTGACCGCAGAAGAAGTTACAACACCATTCATCAGTTCAACTTTACTCCCTGACAAATCAAACTCCTTTGTCAAAGACTCATGCCTTTTTTCTACCAACTCAGCCCTGTACTGTGATACTGAAAACGTGAGATCGTGCAGACCCTCATTTGTTTTAACTGCTTCTTGCTGCAGCTCTAAAATGCATTTACTAGTGCCCTCTAGATCAGACTGCAGTTCACCCACTACCTTACTTGTATGAGCTGCGAGTTTTGTTTTGAGCAACTGATTGCTGTCTCTGAGTTTTGATTTGAGCAACTGATTGCTTTCATTGAGTTCTATTTTGAGCAACTGATTGCTTTCTCTGAGTTCTGATTTGAGCAACTGATTGCTTTCATTGAGTTCTGTTTTGAGCAACTGATTGCTTTCTCTGAGTTCTGATCTCAGTAACTCAGTGCATTCCTTGTTCCTTTCCTCATATTGTTTGATAAAAGCGAACAAGGAATCTAATGTTACCGGTTCCTGTTCTGTTCCCATTATTAACATTAACTTTAACAACGGAAATTAAACAACTAAAGATTAACCTACTTGAAACCCTACAAGAAATTCAATACCGCAGCCCCTCTGCACTTGAGTCCTCGTAATCTTACGACGAGCTACATGACAATCGTTCAAACTTTTATGTGTGAACAAAAAAAAATGTGTTCAAACTATTTTTTGGGTTTAAACTAGGCTGCAACTACTCAACAACTGAGATTCAACAATCTTGAGACGTGCTAATGTCATTAGTTCGAATTATTTGTTTTGCGAAAATTTGCCTGGTAACGCCGGTGACGCGCGCAGCGCACTGCGAAAGAAATTTCTATACCTTAAGATTCCAAATAGAAATACTTAATTTACAACTAACAATAACCACTTTCCATAGTAACAGCACTAACCCAAATTACACATGCGAAATTTCCCCCCTCCGTGGAAGAATTAATCATTAAAGCATTTACACAAACAACCAAATACGAATGAAAGAAATGTTGAAGAACGCAAATATAAACACAAGAAACAATGAACTTATTTATTGAGTTGAAAATAACACATGTTTCCTGTTTATGAGAGCATTATCAATCAGTCCTTATTGAACTATGAGACGTGAAACAACTGTCGATACGTGATTGAAAAATTACCATTTATAGTCATTTGGCATGCACATTTTATGTTATATAAAATGGGTTACAAAAGTCCATATTATTTCCTAAAATTGACGCAAAACCAATCTGGGAACATGCTACTCATTTATTTTAGCATGTACTGTACGTTTCTCGAACGAGAATAGTTCGTTTTATGTGTGCACACAACCTTTTTCAGACATGGCGTCGATGGCCATTTTGTAATTATCGCATGGTTCGTAGCGAGTACTAGTACCGTGTCACATAAGTTCCAACACACGCGAGATAGCTATCTCTTAAACGAACTTTGCGTAACCGTAGGTTCCAAGATTTGCGAGAATTTTCTTCTTCTCAAAGTCACTTAAGGAAATTTAGTTTCCTTACCTTGTGTCTCCGGAACGAAGAATCCAGCATGCACGAGTCCACTCCTTACCTCTCTGGGAACCGAGAGCTCGACTCATTTCCAACGTTTTTTCTGCGTTGTACTTCTACTCCATGCTTTTATCCGCCGTTTTATCCTAACAGCAGACGTCAGATTCGTCCAGAAACCACTGGAAACAATTACAATTTCCTCAACCGTCGTGACATATCTTTCTTCACTCCATTTTTCTTTACCGGAAGTTCTTTTTCGATCACCACGCACCCCTATCGATAACCACCATCCTTTTTCGCAGAGCACAATTGTCTTTACCAATCAACAATTTACATGATTTAGAAACCACACGCTAACAAATATGTGTATGCGTTAAAAAACATTTTGTAATGCTTATTAAGATAAACTTTTTGCTGTTAATTAAACAATGGCATCTAGACCAAAACGCTGTAAATTTTATTATTTTTTGCCATTACTGCGAATTGTCCATGCGTGCAGTGGCCGACACATCAAAATGACCCAGTGCATAAGCAAACCACGAGCAAGTTGGATATCAAACAAAGGAATTTACAATTTCAACACGCACAACGGTCAGAGCCATCTAGCGACTCCTCGCGTATCTACGAAAGCAACAAAGTTTTTATACTGCATTGGCATTCCACCTGTCGTGAATTCTCTGCACTAGACGAGTTCATCGTCTTAGGACGTGGGTTGGGCTACTCTACACACACCCGAAACTCAAGTTACCAGAATGCCTTATGACAGTTCGTCATAAATGGCGCCCAACATAGGGCTGAACCCTCATACAATACTTTTGATACAATACTAAATTTAGACTTACATCAAATAAACATTCATATTCTACATATTCACTAATATACATATTTACTATATACAGACATATTAATTTATTGTTTACAATATGCGACATCCCAGATCACCAACCCTGGTGACTCCATCATTCTCCAGAAAGAAGGAACCCCGCATGTGTTTTGCAAAACATAGTGGCTTGTATATTTTTGGTTGGAGCAGGAAACAAATAAATGTATAGGCCCACCGCAACATTATACTTACTTGACTATTAGCCCGCCGCAAGCATAACCTAACTTGACCTTTACCACATCATACCTGCCCTCACCCGCAAACTCAACATCACCCCCATGGAACTACCTAAACAACTTTTACTTTGCTTCTGGATTCATTCTATCTGAGCTAATCACTATTTAAAGGCGTAGTATGAGCCTTGTGTGTTACTACCCTTTTGCGCTGCAGTTGGAATTTTCTTCGATCTGACAACAACAACAATGCAAATAGTGGTGTTCCTAATGTTAATGAGATGAATACCCTTGAGCAATCTATCATTGAAAATGTTTTATCTTATTTTGGAGCAATCAGGAAGATTTCAGGCTCATCTCGCATGCTAGTATGCCGCAGAAATTTCACCTACTTGGTCAACTCGCCCGCCGCAGGCTCAATCTCACTTTACCCATACGAGAAATTTTAACCTTACACTTCCCTTACCCCACCTTTATCTACACTGTCTTTAACTACAACGTCTGATTCACAGCTAAACCCCATCGTCTGTAACAATTCATCCATACCTTCCAAATTCAAATCTAGTAATCTTTTCACCCACATTTTTACCTTGTCCTCTGAACAATTCCAAACTTTACAATTTTCTATCGACTGGTGATCCATTTTTTCTCCTGCCACACAATCTATTAATGACAGCCTAGAATCCTTTAACATGTTAAATTTACTAATACACAATATCTATATTCAAAATAGATCCCATAAAACTCAAAATTTGGTGTGTCAGATAGCTAGAAATATGTTTTTCTTACAAACACAATTCGATGTTTGGACAAACTCAGTAACCTTAAATGCGACTGTGCAAGGAGAATTCACCAAAGCCAGAAGCTACATCAAACAGCTGACGTCAACAGCCCCGTAATTACATGGCGCGCAATCACTGCCACCAAATGTACCACTAACATTTTTGTTATTAATACTGGAACCGAACCAGGATACTCGCCTTGAGTAAACCAAAGATACGTTTTATATGACTTATAATTTTATGCTGCCATGCAAGATTAATTGAAATTAATTTGTTCCCTCTTGAATACTGGTTACCATCGGGTGGCATATCTCAGATACCCCCTACCATCACCATGTCATGTATACAGAGAAAGCAAACCTATTGAATGTCGTTACTTAAACTCTCCAAAATACAGACTCCAGACGAACTTGTGTCAGGACTAAGCCTATACTAATGGCAAATGTCCCCTCAACACTTTATCGTTCTCACATTTCCTATGCGTGGAGACGTATTTTACAAAGGACGAACAAATACAACATCTAGTGTCCCTGATGTTCCCCTACGTTTCTTTAGAACGCCAATCAACACGATTCTACCCCTGAGAAATTCGCACAATATTTTATAATGAAACTTGCATGCACATGTAACAACAAATTCAAAATGATACTGCCCACTTAAAGGCTGTTGGCTCCAAAATGATAGTGAGGCTGCTTGACTTGTTAAATGCTCCCATTTCAAATTTCCCGCATCAGACTGTCTATCAGATATCTTTCCTGAGCTATAAATTTGACACTAGACCCCAACTGAACTGACGTTTCAAAATAAAAAAAAATAGTATTCAAATGATAATTATATTCAAAAATTTATTTTAAACTACCCAAAGATACATACGTTATTAAATCCTTCAAATTAAATATATTATCTTTAATATTTACATTTTGTACAAAGCGAAGTTACTTTCACTGATTAAAGAGTGATGATCGCTCCGATGATCTCATCAGGCTTCATCTTTGAGCAAACCATATGCATCCCATGCCATTTTCTTCTGACATGAGTGCGATGCCAGATCATTCTAATCCTGTACCAAAGAGACAAAGCCAAGAGAAGACAAATACTCAAAATTTCCCCCAAAACTTTTGTGCTGGTACTTTTCCGAGGAGACCCTTTTGTTCTTCTCTTCCTAATATGGCTTGGATGGAGAGACACTCTCCCTCCAGCAACAGTTCGACTGACTACCGAAGTTTTCTTGTCAGGTGGGTCCGTAAGTGACTTCATTTTAACTCTAATGCGCCTCCTGTATCTCACTGAATAACCAGTCCCTAATTTCATGAAATAAACGACACATACCATACTGGCAATTCTTTTGGGCATGGGGAAACGCATGGGGCCACACCTAATGCAACTTCTGGGTTCGATTACTGAATTCCTCACAACAGTCTGCAATGGATAACCAACTACTGGTATGACTACGTTGTGTACTGAATGATCTTGATCTTTGGACACTACAGGTAATTCAATACTATTTTCCCCAACTGACACTACAGACAGGATAGATTTGTTCTGAGATGATACTGCATTTGAGCGTAGGCAATGAGAATCCACCTTACTTTCTGGACATCCTGTATCAACTTGCACCGTGTAGACACGCTTACACAACGAAGATGAACCCGAAGAACCACTTTGTTTAGAACCAACACCCAGTAAAGGAATTTGCAAGCTCGGTTTTGGGAAAGATGCATCTTTTGTGCAAAAGCCGACAGGGAAAGACTCGTCTCTGTTACCCGACACCCCAAAAAACCACTCCTTGCTTATCAAATATTCTCCTTTATTACCCTTGTGGTGTTCTTGCTCTAACGTTCTGTTTCGGTTCATTTCGCTGGTACTCTGTGCATAACTTTCTGACCAGGAAATCAGAGTGCCTGTGCAGTGGTCATGTTTTGATTGATTGATTGATTTGGTGTTTTAAGTCCACTTTATGCACAGTAAGACTAATCGGGACTGGACCTACAGTTTAAAGTGGAATCCGAACCACTATGTGCCTCCACCGGGTATCGAACCCGGGACCCCTTGAATACAAAGCAACGACGCTACCACTGCGCCATCGAGGAGGCCCGCAGTGGTCATGTTCGACCGAATGTGAAGTACACATGCAATTGGTGACCGCAGAAGAAGTTACAACACCATTCATCAGTTCAACTTTACTCCCTGACAAATCAAACTCCTTTGTCAAAGACTCATGCCTTTTTTCTACCAACTCAGCCCTGTACTGTGATACTGAAAACGTGAGATCGTGCAGACCCTCATTTGTTTTAACTGCTTCTTGCTGCAGCTCTAAAATGCATTTACTAGTGCCCTCTAGATCAGACTGCAGTTTACCCACTACCTTACTTGTATGAGCTGCGAGTTTTGTTTTGAGCAACTGATTGCTGTCTCTGAGTTTTGATTTGAGCAACTGATTGCTTTCATTGAGTTCTATTTTGAGCAACTGATTGCTTTCTCTGAGTTCTGATTTGAGCAACTGATTGCTTTCATTGAGTTCTGTTTTGAGCAACTGATTGCTTTCTCTGAGTTCTGATCTCAGTAACTCAGTGCATTCCTTGTTCCTTTCCTCATATTGTTTGATAAAAGCGAACAAGGAATCTAATGTTACCGGTTCCTGTTCTGTTCCCATTATTAACATTAACTTTAACAACGGAAATTAAACAACTAAAGATTAACCTACTTGAAACCCTACAAGAAATTCAATACCGCAGCCCCTCTGCACTTGAGTCCTCGTAATCTTACGACGAGCTACATGACAATCGTTCAAACTTTTATGTGTGAACAAAAAAAAATGTGTTCAAACTATTTTTTGGGTTTAAACTAGGCTGCAACTACTCAACAACTGAGATTCAACAATCTTGAGACGTGCTAATGTCATTAGTTCGAATTATTTGTTTTGCGAAAATTTGCCTGGTAACGCCGGTGACGCGCGCAGCGCACTGCGAAAGAAATTTCTATACCTTAAGATTCCAAATAGAAATACTTAATTTACAACTAACAATAACCACTTTCCATAGTAACAGCACTAACCCAAATTACACATGCGAAATTTCCCCCCTCCGTGGAAGAATTAATCATTAAAGCATTTACACAAACAACCAAATACGAATGAAAGAAATGTTGAAGAACGCAAATATAAACACAAGAAACAATGAACTTATTTATTGAGTTGAAAATAACACATGTTTCCTGTTTATGAGAGCATTATCAATCAGTCCTTATTGAACTATGAGACGTGAAACAACTGTCGATACGTGATTGAAAAATTACCATTTATAGTCATTTGGCATGCACATTTTATGTTATATAAAATGGGTTACAAAAGTCCATATTATTTCCTAAAATTGACGCAAAACCAATCTGGGAACATGCTACTCATTTATTTTAGCATGTATTGTACGTTTCTCGAACGAGAATAGTTCGTTTTATGTGTGCACACAACCTTTTTCAGACATGGCGTCGATGGCCATTTTGTAATTATCGCATGGTTCGTAGCGAGTACTAGTACCGTGTCACATAAGTTCCAACACACGCGAGATAGCTATCTCTTAAACGAACTTTGCGTAACCGTAGGTTCCACGATTTGCGAGAATTTTCTTCTTCTCAAAGTCACTTAAGGAAATTTAGTTTCCTTACCTTGTGTCTCCGGAACGAAGAATCCAGCATGCACGAGTCCACTCCTTACCTCTCTGGGAACCGAGAGCTCGACTCATTTCCAACGTTTTTTCTGCGTTGTACTTCTACTCCATGCTTTTATCCGCCGTTTTATCCTAACAGCAGACGTCAGATTCGTCCAGAAACCACTGGAAACAATTACAATTTCCTCAACCGTCGTGACATATCTTTCTTCACTCCATTTTTCTTTACCGGAAGTTCTTTTTCGATCACCACGCACCCCTATCGATAACCACCATCCTTTTTCGCAGAGCACAATTGTCTTTACCAATCAACAATTTACATGATTTAGAAACCACACGCTAACAAATATGTGTATGCGTTAAAAAACATTTTGTAATGCTTATTAAGATAAACTTTTTGCTGTTAATTAAACAATGGCATCTAGACCAAAACGCTGTAAATTTTATTATTTTTTGCCATTACTGCGAATTGTCCATGCGTGCAGTGGCCGACACATCAAAATGACCCAGTGCATAAGCAAACCACGAGCAAGTTGGATATCAAACAAAGGAATTTACAATTTCAACACGCACAACGGTCAGAGCCATCTAGCGACTCCTCGCGTATCTACGAAAGCAACAAAGTTTTTATACTGCATTGGCATTCCACCTGTCGTGAATTCTCTGCACTAGACGAGTTCATCGTCTTAGGACGTGGGTTGGGCTACTCTACACACACCCGAAACTCAAGTTACCAGAATGCCTTATGACAGTTCGTCATAAATGGCGCCCAACATAGGGCTGAACCCTCATACAATACTTTTGATACAATACTAAATTTAGACTTACATCAAATAAACATTCATATTCTACATATTCACTAATATACATATTTACTATATACAGACATATTAATTTATTGTTTACAATATGCGACATCCCAGATCACCAACCCTGGTGACTCCATCATTCTCCAGAAAGAAGGAACCCCGCATGTGTTTTGCAAAACATAGTGGCTTGTATATTTTTGGTTGGAGCAGGAAACAAATAAATGTATAGGCCCACCGCAACATTATACTTACTTGACTATTAGCCCGCCGCAAGCATAACCTAACTTGACCTTTACCACATCATACCTGCCCTCACCCGCAAACTCAACATCACCCCCATGGAACTACCTAAACAACTTTTACTTTGCTTCTGGATTCATTCTATCTGAGCTAATCACTATTTAAAGGCGTAGTATGAGCCTTGTGTGTTACTACCCTTTTGCGCTGCAGTTGGAATTTTCTTCGATCTGACAACAACAACAATGCAAATAGTGGTGTTCCTAATGTTAATGAGATGAATACCCTTGAGCAATCTATCATTGAAAATGTTTTATCTTATTTTGGAGCAATCAGGAAGATTTCAGGCTCATCTCGCATGCTAGTATGCCGCAGAAATTTCACCTACTTGGTCAACTCGCCCGCCGCAGGCTCAATCTCACTTTACCCATACGAGAAATTTTAACCTTACACTTCCCTTACCCCACCTTTATCTACACTGTCTTTAACTACAACGTCTGATTCACAGCTAAACCCCATCGTCTGTAACAATTCATCCATACCTTCCAAATTCAAATCTAGTAATCTTTTCACCCACATTTTTACCTTGTCCTCTGAACAATTCCAAACTTTACAATTTTCTATCGACTGGTGATCCATTTTTTCTCCTGCCACACAATCTATTAATGACAGCCTAGAATCCTTTAACATGTTAAATTTACTAATACACAATATCTATATTCAAAATAGATCCCATAAAACTCAAAATTTGGTGTGTCAGATAGCTAGAAATATGTTTTTCTTACAAACACAATTCGATGTTTGGACAAACTCAGTAACCTTAAATGCGACTGTGCAAGGAGAATTCACCAAAGCCAGAAGCTACATCAAACAGCTGACGTCAACAGCCCCGTAATTACATGGCGCGCAATCACTGCCACCAAATGTACCACTAACATTTTTGTTATTAATACTGGAACCGAACCAGGATACTCGCCTTGAGTAAACCAAAGATACGTTTTATATGACTTATAATTTTATGCTGCCATGCAAGATTAATTGAAATTAATTTGTTCCCTCTTGAATACTGGTTACCATCGGGTGGCATATCTCAGATACCCCCTACCATCACCATGTCATGTATACAGAGAAAGCAAACCTATTGAATGTCGTTACTTAAACTCTCCAAAATACAGACTCCAGACGAACTTGTGTCAGGACTAAGCCTATACTAATGGCAAATGTCCCCTCAACACTTTATCGTTCTCACATTTCCTATGCGTGGAGACGTATTTTACAAAGGACGAACAAATACAACATCTAGTGTCCCTGATGTTCCCCTACGTTTCTTTAGAACGCCAATCAACACGATTCTACCCCTGAGAAATTCGCACAATATTTTATAATGAAACTTGCATGCACATGTAACAACAAATTCAAAATGATACTGCCCACTTAAAGGCTGTTGGCTCCAAAATGATAGTGAGGCTGCTTGACTTGTTAAATGCTCCCATTTCAAATTTCCCGCATCAGACTGTCTATCAGATATCTTTCCTGAGCTATAAATTTGACACTAGACCCCAACTGAACTGACGTTTCAAAATAAAAAAAAATAGTATTCAAATGATAATTATATTCAAAAATTTATTTTAAACTACCCAAAGATACATACGTTATTAAATCCTTCAAATTAAATATATTATCTTTAATATTTACATTTTGTACAAAGCGAAGTTACTTTCACTGATTAAAGAGTGATGATCGCTCCGATGATCTCATCAGGCTTCATCTTTGAGCAAACCATATGCATCCCATGCCATTTTCTTCTGACATGAGTGCGATGCCAGATCATTCTAATCCTGTACCAAAGAGACAAAGCCAAGAGAAGACAAATACTCAAAATTTCCCCCAAAACTTTTGTGCTGGTACTTTTCCGAGGAGACCCTTTTGTTCTTCTCTTCCTAATATGGCTTGGATGGAGAGACACTCTCCCTCCAGCAACAGTTCGACTGACTACCGAAGTTTTCTTGTCAGGTGGGTCCGTAAGTGACTTCATTTTAACTCTAATGCGCCTCCTGTATCTCACTGAATAACCAGTCCCTAATTTCATGAAATAAACGACACATACCATACTGGCAATTCTTTTGGGCATGGGGAAACGCATGGGGCCACACCTAATGCAACTTCTGGGTTCGATTACTGAATTCCTCACAACAGTCTGCAATGGATAACCAACTACTGGTATGACTACGTTGTGTACTGAATGATCTTGATCTTTGGACACTACAGGTAATTCAATACTATTTTCCCCAACTGACACTACAGACAGGATAGATTTGTTCTGAGATGATACTGCATTTGAGCGTAGGCAATGAGAATCCACCTTACTTTCTGGACATCCTGTATCAACTTGCACCGTGTAGACACGCTTACACAACGAAGATGAACCCGAAGAACCACTTTGTTTAGAACCAACACCCAGTAAAGGAATTTGCAAGCTCGGTTTTGGGAAAGATGCATCTTTTGTGCAAAAGTCGACAGGGAAAGACTCGTCTCTGTTACCCGACACCCCAAAAAACCACTCCTTGCTTATCAAATATTCTCCTTTATTACCCTTGTGGTGTTCTTGCTCTAACGTTCTGTTTCGGTTCATTTCGCTGGTACTCTGTGCATAACTTTCTGACCAGGAAATCAGAGTGCCTGTGCAGTGGTCATGTTTTGATTGATTGATTGATTTGGTGTTTTAAGTCCACTTTATGCACAGTAAGGCTAATCGGGACTGGACCTACAGTTTAAAGTGGAATCCGAACCACTATGTGCCTCCACCGGGTATCGAACCCGGGACCCCTTGAATACAAAGCAACGACGCTACCACTGCGCCATCGAGGAGGCCCGCAGTGGTCATGTTCGACCGAATGTGAAGTACACATGCAATTGGTGACCGCAGAAGAAGTTACAACACCATTCATCAGTTCAACTTTACTCCCTGACAAATCAAACTCCTTTGTCAAAGACTCATGCCTTTTTTCTACCAACTCAGCCCTGTACTGTGATACTGAAAACGTGAGATCGTGCAGACCCTCATTTGTTTTAACTGCTTCTTGCTGCAGCTCTAAAATGCATTTACTAGTGCCCTCTAGATCAGACTGCAGTTTACCCACTACCTTACTTGTATGAGCTGCGAGTTTTGTTTTGAGCAACTGATTGCTGTCTCTGAGTTTTGATTTGAGCAACTGATTGCTTTCATTGAGTTCTATTTTGAGCAACTGATTGCTTTCTCTGAGTTCTGATTTGAGCAACTGATTGCTTTCATTGAGTTCTGTTTTGAGCAACTGATTGCTTTCTCTGAGTTCTGATCTCAGTAACTCAGTGCATTCCTTGTTCCTTTCCTCATATTGTTTGATAAAAGCGAACAAGGAATCTAATGTTACCGGTTCCTGTTCTGTTCCCATTATTAACATTAACTTTAACAACGGAAATTAAACAACTAAAGATTAACCTACTTGAAACCCTACAAGAAATTCAATACCGCAGCCCCTCTGCACTTGAGTCCTCGTAATCTTACGACGAGCTACATGACAATCGTTCAAACTTTTATGTGTGAACAAAAAAAAATGTGTTCAAACTATTTTTTGGGTTTAAACTAGGCTGCAACTACTCAACAACTGAGATTCAACAATCTTGAGACGTGCTAATGTCATTAGTTCGAATTATTTGTTTTGCGAAAATTTGCCTGGTAACGCCGGTGACGCGCGCAGCGCACTGCGAAAGAAATTTCTATACCTTAAGATTCCAAATAGAAATACTTAATTTACAACTAACAATAACCACTTTCCATAGTAACAGCACTAACCCAAATTACACATGCGAAATTTCCCCCCTCCGTGGAAGAATTAATCATTAAAGCATTTACACAAACAACCAAATACGAATGAAAGAAATGTTGAAGAACGCAAATATAAACACAAGAAACAATGAACTTATTTATTGAGTTGAAAATAACACATGTTTCCTGTTTATGAGAGCATTATCAATCAGTCCTTATTGAACTATGAGACGTGAAACAACTGTCGATACGTGATTGAAAAATTACCATTTATAGTCATTTGGCATGCACATTTTATGTTATATAAAATGGGTTACAAAAGTCCATATTATTTCCTAAAATTGACGCAAAACCAATCTGGGAACATGCTACTCATTTATTTTAGCATGTATTGTACGTTTCTCGAACGAGAATAGTTCGTTTTATGTGTGCACACAACCTTTTTCAGACATGGCGTCGATGGCCATTTTGTAATTATCGCATGGTTCGTAGCGAGTACTAGTACCGTGTCACATAAGTTCCAACACACGCGAGATAGCTATCTCTTAAACGAACTTTGCGTAACCGTAGGTTCCACGATTTGCGAGAATTTTCTTCTTCTCAAAGTCACTTAAGGAAATTTAGTTTCCTTACCTTGTGTCTCCGGAACGAAGAATCCAGCATGCACGAGTCCACTCCTTACCTCTCTGGGAACCGAGAGCTCGACTCATTTCCAACGTTTTTTCTGCGTTGTACTTCTACTCCATGCTTTTATCCGCCGTTTTATCCTAACAGCAGACGTCAGATTCGTCCAGAAACCACTGGAAACAATTACAATTTCCTCAACCGTCGTGACATATCTTTCTTCACTCCATTTTTCTTTACCGGAAGTTCTTTTTCGATCACCACGCACCCCTATCGATAACCACCATCCTTTTTCGCAGAGCACAATTGTCTTTACCAATCAACAATTTACATGATTTAGAAACCACACGCTAACAAATATGTGTATGCGTTAAAAAACATTTTGTAATGCTTATTAAGATAAACTTTTTGCTGTTAATTAAACAATGGCATCTAGACCAAAACGCTGTAAATTTTATTATTTTTTGCCATTACTGCGAATTGTCCATGCGTGCAGTGGCCGACACATCAAAATGACCCAGTGCATAAGCAAACCACGAGCAAGTTGGATATCAAACAAAGGAATTTACAATTTCAACACGCACAACGGTCAGAGCCATCTAGCGACTCCTCGCGTATCTACGAAAGCAACAAAGTTTTTATACTGCATTGGCATTCCACCTGTCGTGAATTCTCTGCACTAGACGAGTTCATCGTCTTAGGACGTGGGTTGGGCTACTCTACACACACCCGAAACTCAAGTTACCAGAATGCCTTATGACAGTTCGTCATAAATGGCGCCCAACATAGGGCTGAACCCTCATACAATACTTTTGATACAATACTAAATTTAGACTTACATCAAATAAACATTCATATTCTACATATTCACTAATATACATATTTACTATATACAGACATATTAATTTATTGTTTACAATATGCGACATCCCAGATCACCAACCCTGGTGACTCCATCATTCTCCAGAAAGAAGGAACCCCGCATGTGTTTTGCAAAACATAGTGGCTTGTATATTTTTGGTTGGAGCAGGAAACAAATAAATGTATAGGCCCACCGCAACATTATACTTACTTGACTATTAGCCCGCCGCAAGCATAACCTAACTTGACCTTTACCACATCATACCTGCCCTCACCCGCAAACTCAACATCACCCCCATGGAACTACCTAAACAACTTTTACTTTGCTTCTGGATTCATTCTATCTGAGCTAATCACTATTTAAAGGCGTAGTATGAGCCTTGTGTGTTACTACCCTTTTGCGCTGCAGTTGGAATTTTCTTCGATCTGACAACAACAACAATGCAAATAGTGGTGTTCCTAATGTTAATGAGATGAATACCCTTGAGCAATCTATCATTGAAAATGTTTTATCTTATTTTGGAGCAATCAGGAAGATTTCAGGCTCATCTCGCATGCTAGTATGCCGCAGAAATTTCACCTACTTGGTCAACTCGCCCGCCGCAGGCTCAATCTCACTTTACCCATACGAGAAATTTTAACCTTACACTTCCCTTACCCCACCTTTATCTACACTGTCTTTAACTACAACGTCTGATTCACAGCTAAACCCCATCGTCTGTAACAATTCATCCATACCTTCCAAATTCAAATCTAGTAATCTTTTCACCCACATTTTTACCTTGTCCTCTGAACAATTCCAAACTTTACAATTTTCTATCGACTGGTGATCCATTTTTTCTCCTGCCACACAATCTATTAATGACAGCCTAGAATCCTTTAACATGTTAAATTTACTAATACACAATATCTATATTCAAAATAGATCCCATAAAACTCAAAATTTGGTGTGTCAGATAGCTAGAAATATGTTTTTCTTACAAACACAATTCGATGTTTGGACAAACTCAGTAACCTTAAATGCGACTGTGCAAGGAGAATTCACCAAAGCCAGAAGCTACATCAAACAGCTGACGTCAACAGCCCCGTAATTACATGGCGCGCAATCACTGCCACCAAATGTACCACTAACATTTTTGTTATTAATACTGGAACCGAACCAGGATACTCGCCTTGAGTAAACCAAAGATACGTTTTATATGACTTATAATTTTATGCTGCCATGCAAGATTAATTGAAATTAATTTGTTCCCTCTTGAATACTGGTTACCATCGGGTGGCATATCTCAGATACCCCCTACCATCACCATGTCATGTATACAGAGAAAGCAAACCTATTGAATGTCGTTACTTAAACTCTCCAAAATACAGACTCCAGACGAACTTGTGTCAGGACTAAGCCTATACTAATGGCAAATGTCCCCTCAACACTTTATCGTTCTCACATTTCCTATGCGTGGAGACGTATTTTACAAAGGACGAACAAATACAACATCTAGTGTCCCTGATGTTCCCCTACGTTTCTTTAGAACGCCAATCAACACGATTCTACCCCTGAGAAATTCGCACAATATTTTATAATGAAACTTGCATGCACATGTAACAACAAATTCAAAATGATACTGCCCACTTAAAGGCTGTTGGCTCCAAAATGATAGTGAGGCTGCTTGACTTGTTAAATGCTCCCATTTCAAATTTCCCGCATCAGACTGTCTATCAGATATCTTTCCTGAGCTATAAATTTGACACTAGACCCCAACTGAACTGACGTTTCAAAATAAAAAAAAATAGTATTCAAATGATAATTATATTCAAAAATTTATTTTAAACTACCCAAAGATACATACGTTATTAAATCCTTCAAATTAAATATATTATCTTTAATATTTACATTTTGTACAAAGCGAAGTTACTTTCACTGATTAAAGAGTGATGATCGCTCCGATGATCTCATCAGGCTTCATCTTTGAGCAAACCATATGCATCCCATGCCATTTTCTTCTGACATGAGTGCGATGCCAGATCATTCTAATCCTGTACCAAAGAGACAAAGCCAAGAGAAGACAAATACTCAAAATTTCCCCCAAAACTTTTGTGCTGGTACTTTTCCGAGGAGACCCTTTTGTTCTTCTCTTCCTAATATGGCTTGGATGGAGAGACACTCTCCCTCCAGCAACAGTTCGACTGACTACCGAAGTTTTCTTGTCAGGTGGGTCCGTAAGTGACTTCATTTTAACTCTAATGCGCCTCCTGTATCTCACTGAATAACCAGTCCCTAATTTCATGAAATAAACGACACATACCATACTGGCAATTCTTTTGGGCATGGGGAAACGCATGGGGCCACACCTAATGCAACTTCTGGGTTCGATTACTGAATTCCTCACAACAGTCTGCAATGGATAACCAACTACTGGTATGACTACGTTGTGTACTGAATGATCTTGATCTTTGGACACTACAGGTAATTCAATACTATTTTCCCCAACTGACACTACAGACAGGATAGATTTGTTCTGAGATGATACTGCATTTGAGCGTAGGCAATGAGAATCCACCTTACTTTCTGGACATCCTGTATCAACTTGCACCGTGTAGACACGCTTACACAACGAAGATGAACCCGAAGAACCACTTTGTTTAGAACCAACACCCAGTAAAGGAATTTGCAAGCTCGGTTTTGGGAAAGATGCATCTTTTGTGCAAAAGCCGACAGGGAAAGACTCGTCTCTGTTACCCGACACCCCAAAAAACCACTCCTTGCTTATCAAATATTCTCCTTTATTACCCTTGTGGTGTTCTTGCTCTAACGTTCTGTTTCGGTTCATTTCGCTGGTACTCTGTGCATAACTTTCTGACCAGGAAATCAGAGTGCCTGTGCAGTGGTCATGTTTTGATTGATTGATTGATTTGGTGTTTTAAGTCCACTTTATGCACAGTAAGGCTAATCGGGACTGGACCTACAGTTTAAAGTGGAATCCGAACCACTATGTGCCTCCACCGGGTATCGAACCCGGGACCCCTTGAATACAAAGCAACGACGCTACCACTGCGCCATCGAGGAGGCCCGCAGTGGTCATGTTCGACCGAATGTGAAGTACACATGCAATTGGTGACCGCAGAAGAAGTTACAACACCATTCATCAGTTCAACTTTACTCCCTGACAAATCAAACTCCTTTGTCAAAGACTCATGCCTTTTTTCTACCAACTCAGCCCTGTACTGTGATACTGAAAACGTGAGATCGTGCAGACCCTCATTTGTTTTAACTGCTTCTTGCTGCAGCTCTAAAATGCATTTACTAGTGCCCTCTAGATCAGACTGCAGTTTACCCACTACCTTACTTGTATGAGCTGCGAGTTTTGTTTTGAGCAACTGATTGCTGTCTCTGAGTTTTGATTTGAGCAACTGATTGCTTTCATTGAGTTCTATTTTGAGCAACTGATTGCTTTCTCTGAGTTCTGATTTGAGCAACTGATTGCTTTCATTGAGTTCTGTTTTGAGCAACTGATTGCTTTCTCTGAGTTCTGATCTCAGTAACTCAGTGCATTCCTTGTTCCTTTCCTCATATTGTTTGATAAAAGCGAACAAGGAATCTAATGTTACCGGTTCCTGTTCTGTTCCCATTATTAACATTAACTTTAACAACGGAAATTAAACAACTAAAGATTAACCTACTTGAAACCCTACAAGAAATTCAATACCGCAGCCCCTCTGCACTTGAGTCCTCGTAATCTTACGACGAGCTACATGACAATCGTTCAAACTTTTATGTGTGAACAAAAAAAAATGTGTTCAAACTATTTTTTGGGTTTAAACTAGGCTGCAACTACTCAACAACTGAGATTCAACAATCTTGAGACGTGCTAATGTCATTAGTTCGAATTATTTGTTTTGCGAAAATTTGCCTGGTAACGCCGGTGACGCGCGCAGCGCACTGCGAAAGAAATTTCTATACCTTAAGATTCCAAATAGAAATACTTAATTTACAACTAACAATAACCACTTTCCATAGTAACAGCACTAACCCAAATTACACATGCGAAATTTCCCCCCTCCGTGGAAGAATTAATCATTAAAGCATTTACACAAACAACCAAATACGAATGAAAGAAATGTTGAAGAACGCAAATATAAACACAAGAAACAATGAACTTATTTATTGAGTTGAAAATAACACATGTTTCCTGTTTATGAGAGCATTATCAATCAGTCCTTATTGAACTATGAGACGTGAAACAACTGTCGATACGTGATTGAAAAATTACCATTTATAGTCATTTGGCATGCACATTTTATGTTATATAAAATGGGTTACAAAAGTCCATATTATTTCCTAAAATTGACGCAAAACCAATCTGGGAACATGCTACTCATTTATTTTAGCATGTATTGTACGTTTCTCGAACGAGAATAGTTCGTTTTATGTGTGCACACAACCTTTTTCAGACATGGCGTCGATGGCCATTTTGTAATTATCGCATGGTTCGTAGCGAGTACTAGTACCGTGTCACATAAGTTCCAACACACGCGAGATAGCTATCTCTTAAACGAACTTTGCGTAACCGTAGGTTCCACGATTTGCGAGAATTTTCTTCTTCTCAAAGTCACTTAAGGAAATTTAGTTTCCTTACCTTGTGTCTCCGGAACGAAGAATCCAGCATGCACGAGTCCACTCCTTACCTCTCTGGGAACCGAGAGCTCGACTCATTTCCAACGTTTTTTCTGCGTTGTACTTCTACTCCATGCTTTTATCCGCCGTTTTATCCTAACAGCAGACGTCAGATTCGTCCAGAAACCACTGGAAACAATTACAATTTCCTCAACCGTCGTGACATATCTTTCTTCACTCCATTTTTCTTTACCGGAAGTTCTTTTTCGATCACCACGCACCCCTATCGATAACCACCATCCTTTTTCGCAGAGCACAATTGTCTTTACCAATCAACAATTTACATGATTTAGAAACCACACGCTAACAAATATGTGTATGCGTTAAAAAACATTTTGTAATGCTTATTAAGATAAACTTTTTGCTGTTAATTAAACAATGGCATCTAGACCAAAACGCTGTAAATTTTATTATTTTTTGCCATTACTGCGAATTGTCCATGCGTGCAGTGGCCGACACATCAAAATGACCCAGTGCATAAGCAAACCACGAGCAAGTTGGATATCAAACAAAGGAATTTACAATTTCAACACGCACAACGGTCAGAGCCATCTAGCGACTCCTCGCGTATCTACGAAAGCAACAAAGTTTTTATACTGCATTGGCATTCCACCTGTCGTGAATTCTCTGCACTAGACGAGTTCATCGTCTTAGGACGTGGGTTGGGCTACTCTACACACACCCGAAACTCAAGTTACCAGAATGCCTTATGACAGTTCGTCATAAATGGCGCCCAACATAGGGCTGAACCCTCATACAATACTTTTGATACAATACTAAATTTAGACTTACATCAAATAAACATTCATATTCTACATATTCACTAATATACATATTTACTATATACAGACATATTAATTTATTGTTTACAATATGCGACATCCCAGATCACCAACCCTGGTGACTCCATCATTCTCCAGAAAGAAGGAACCCCGCATGTGTTTTGCAAAACATAGTGGCTTGTATATTTTTGGTTGGAGCAGGAAACAAATAAATGTATAGGCCCACCGCAACATTATACTTACTTGACTATTAGCCCGCCGCAAGCATAACCTAACTTGACCTTTACCACATCATACCTGCCCTCACCCGCAAACTCAACATCACCCCCATGGAACTACCTAAACAACTTTTACTTTGCTTCTGGATTCATTCTATCTGAGCTAATCACTATTTAAAGGCGTAGTATGAGCCTTGTGTGTTACTACCCTTTTGCGCTGCAGTTGGAATTTTCTTCGATCTGACAACAACAACAATGCAAATAGTGGTGTTCCTAATGTTAATGAGATGAATACCCTTGAGCAATCTATCATTGAAAATGTTTTATCTTATTTTGGAGCAATCAGGAAGATTTCAGGCTCATCTCGCATGCTAGTATGCCGCAGAAATTTCACCTACTTGGTCAACTCGCCCGCCGCAGGCTCAATCTCACTTTACCCATACGAGAAATTTTAACCTTACACTTCCCTTACCCCACCTTTATCTACACTGTCTTTAACTACAACGTCTGATTCACAGCTAAACCCCATCGTCTGTAACAATTCATCCATACCTTCCAAATTCAAATCTAGTAATCTTTTCACCCACATTTTTACCTTGTCCTCTGAACAATTCCAAACTTTACAATTTTCTATCGACTGGTGATCCATTTTTTCTCCTGCCACACAATCTATTAATGACAGCCTAGAATCCTTTAACATGTTAAATTTACTAATACACAATATCTATATTCAAAATAGATCCCATAAAACTCAAAATTTGGTGTGTCAGATAGCTAGAAATATGTTTTTCTTACAAACACAATTCGATGTTTGGACAAACTCAGTAACCTTAAATGCGACTGTGCAAGGAGAATTCACCAAAGCCAGAAGCTACATCAAACAGCTGACGTCAACAGCCCCGTAATTACATGGCGCGCAATCACTGCCACCAAATGTACCACTAACATTTTTGTTATTAATACTGGAACCGAACCAGGATACTCGCCTTGAGTAAACCAAAGATACGTTTTATATGACTTATAATTTTATGCTGCCATGCAAGATTAATTGAAATTAATTTGTTCCCTCTTGAATACTGGTTACCATCGGGTGGCATATCTCAGATACCCCCTACCATCACCATGTCATGTATACAGAGAAAGCAAACCTATTGAATGTCGTTACTTAAACTCTCCAAAATACAGACTCCAGACGAACTTGTGTCAGGACTAAGCCTATACTAATGGCAAATGTCCCCTCAACACTTTATCGTTCTCACATTTCCTATGCGTGGAGACGTATTTTACAAAGGACGAACAAATACAACATCTAGTGTCCCTGATGTTCCCCTACGTTTCTTTAGAACGCCAATCAACACGATTCTACCCCTGAGAAATTCGCACAATATTTTATAATGAAACTTGCATGCACATGTAACAACAAATTCAAAATGATACTGCCCACTTAAAGGCTGTTGGCTCCAAAATGATAGTGAGGCTGCTTGACTTGTTAAATGCTCCCATTTCAAATTTCCCGCATCAGACTGTCTATCAGATATCTTTCCTGAGCTATAAATTTGACACTAGACCCCAACTGAACTGACGTTTCAAAATAAAAAAAAATAGTATTCAAATGATAATTATATTCAAAAATTTATTTTAAACTACCCAAAGATACATACGTTATTAAATCCTTCAAATTAAATATATTATCTTTAATATTTACATTTTGTACAAAGCGAAGTTACTTTCACTGATTAAAGAGTGATGATCGCTCCGATGATCTCATCAGGCTTCATCTTTGAGCAAACCATATGCATCCCATGCCATTTTCTTCTGACATGAGTGCGATGCCAGATCATTCTAATCCTGTACCAAAGAGACAAAGCCAAGAGAAGACAAATACTCAAAATTTCCCCCAAAACTTTTGTGCTGGTACTTTTCCGAGGAGACCCTTTTGTTCTTCTCTTCCTAATATGGCTTGGATGGAGAGACACTCTCCCTCCAGCAACAGTTCGACTGACTACCGAAGTTTTCTTGTCAGGTGGGTCCGTAAGTGACTTCATTTTAACTCTAATGCGCCTCCTGTATCTCACTGAATAACCAGTCCCTAATTTCATGAAATAAACGACACATACCATACTGGCAATTCTTTTGGGCATGGGGAAACGCATGGGGCCACACCTAATGCAACTTCTGGGTTCGATTACTGAATTCCTCACAACAGTCTGCAATGGATAACCAACTACTGGTATGACTACGTTGTGTACTGAATGATCTTGATCTTTGGACACTACAGGTAATTCAATACTATTTTCCCCAACTGACACTACAGACAGGATAGATTTGTTCTGAGATGATACTGCATTTGAGCGTAGGCAATGAGAATCCACCTTACTTTCTGGACATCCTGTATCAACTTGCACCGTGTAGACACGCTTACACAACGAAGATGAACCCGAAGAACCACTTTGTTTAGAACCAACACCCAGTAAAGGAATTTGCAAGCTCGGTTTTGGGAAAGATGCATCTTTTGTGCAAAAGTCGACAGGGAAAGACTCGTCTCTGTTACCCGACACCCCAAAAAACCACTCCTTGCTTATCAAATATTCTCCTTTATTACCCTTGTGGTGTTCTTGCTCTAACGTTCTGTTTCGGTTCATTTCGCTGGTACTCTGTGCATAACTTTCTGACCAGGAAATCAGAGTGCCTGTGCAGTGGTCATGTTTTGATTGATTGATTGATTTGGTGTTTTAAGTCCACTTTATGCACAGTAAGGCTAATCGGGACTGGACCTACAGTTTAAAGTGGAATCCGAACCACTATGTGCCTCCACCGGGTATCGAACCCGGGACCCCTTGAATACAAAGCAACGACGCTACCACTGCGCCATCGAGGAGGCCCGCAGTGGTCATGTTCGACCGAATGTGAAGTACACATGCAATTGGTGACCGCAGAAGAAGTTACAACACCATTCATCAGTTCAACTTTACTCCCTGACAAATCAAACTCCTTTGTCAAAGACTCATGCCTTTTTTCTACCAACTCAGCCCTGTACTGTGATACTGAAAACGTGAGATCGTGCAGACCCTCATTTGTTTTAACTGCTTCTTGCTGCAGCTCTAAAATGCATTTACTAGTGCCCTCTAGATCAGACTGCAGTTTACCCACTACCTTACTTGTATGAGCTGCGAGTTTTGTTTTGAGCAACTGATTGCTGTCTCTGAGTTTTGATTTGAGCAACTGATTGCTTTCATTGAGTTCTATTTTGAGCAACTGATTGCTTTCTCTGAGTTCTGATTTGAGCAACTGATTGCTTTCATTGAGTTCTGTTTTGAGCAACTGATTGCTTTCTCTGAGTTCTGATCTCAGTAACTCAGTGCATTCCTTGTTCCTTTCCTCATATTGTTTGATAAAAGCGAACAAGGAATCTAATGTTACCGGTTCCTGTTCTGTTCCCATTATTAACATTAACTTTAACAACGGAAATTAAACAACTAAAGATTAACCTACTTGAAACCCTACAAGAAATTCAATACCGCAGCCCCTCTGCACTTGAGTCCTCGTAATCTTACGACGAGCTACATGACAATCGTTCAAACTTTTATGTGTGAACAAAAAAAAATGTGTTCAAACTATTTTTTGGGTTTAAACTAGGCTGCAACTACTCAACAACTGAGATTCAACAATCTTGAGACGTGCTAATGTCATTAGTTCGAATTATTTGTTTTGCGAAAATTTGCCTGGTAACGCCGGTGACGCGCGCAGCGCACTGCGAAAGAAATTTCTATACCTTAAGATTCCAAATAGAAATACTTAATTTACAACTAACAATAACCACTTTCCATAGTAACAGCACTAACCCAAATTACACATGCGAAATTTCCCCCCTCCGTGGAAGAATTAATCATTAAAGCATTTACACAAACAACCAAATACGAATGAAAGAAATGTTGAAGAACGCAAATATAAACACAAGAAACAATGAACTTATTTATTGAGTTGAAAATAACACATGTTTCCTGTTTATGAGAGCATTATCAATCAGTCCTTATTGAACTATGAGACGTGAAACAACTGTCGATACGTGATTGAAAAATTACCATTTATAGTCATTTGGCATGCACATTTTATGTTATATAAAATGGGTTACAAAAGTCCATATTATTTCCTAAAATTGACGCAAAACCAATCTGGGAACATGCTACTCATTTATTTTAGCATGTATTGTACGTTTCTCGAACGAGAATAGTTCGTTTTATGTGTGCACACAACCTTTTTCAGACATGGCGTCGATGGCCATTTTGTAATTATCGCATGGTTCGTAGCGAGTACTAGTACCGTGTCACATAAGTTCCAACACACGCGAGATAGCTATCTCTTAAACGAACTTTGCGTAACCGTAGGTTCCACGATTTGCGAGAATTTTCTTCTTCTCAAAGTCACTTAAGGAAATTTAGTTTCCTTACCTTGTGTCTCCGGAACGAAGAATCCAGCATGCACGAGTCCACTCCTTACCTCTCTGGGAACCGAGAGCTCGACTCATTTCCAACGTTTTTTCTGCGTTGTACTTCTACTCCATGCTTTTATCCGCCGTTTTATCCTAACAGCAGACGTCAGATTCGTCCAGAAACCACTGGAAACAATTACAATTTCCTCAACCGTCGTGACATATCTTTCTTCACTCCATTTTTCTTTACCGGAAGTTCTTTTTCGATCACCACGCACCCCTATCGATAACCACCATCCTTTTTCGCAGAGCACAATTGTCTTTACCAATCAACAATTTACATGATTTAGAAACCACACGCTAACAAATATGTGTATGCGTTAAAAAACATTTTGTAATGCTTATTAAGATAAACTTTTTGCTGTTAATTAAACAATGGCATCTAGACCAAAACGCTGTAAATTTTATTATTTTTTGCCATTACTGCGAATTGTCCATGCGTGCAGTGGCCGACACATCAAAATGTCCCAGTGCATACGCAAACCACGAGCAAGTTGGATATCAAACAAAGGAATTTACAATTTCAACACGCACAACGGTCAGAGCCATCTAGCGACTCCTCGCGTATCTACGAAAGCAACAAAGTTTTTATACTGC
Organism: Lepisma saccharinum; assembly: GCF_977018435.1. Lineage (NCBI taxonomy): Eukaryota > Metazoa > Arthropoda > Insecta > Zygentoma > Lepismatidae > Lepisma > Lepisma saccharinum. The sequence goes on from NC_139252.1 coordinate 12,765,455, forward strand.
ATTGGCATTCCACCTGTCGTGAATTCTCTGCACTAGACGAGTTCATCGTCTTAGGACGTGAGTTGGGCTACTCTACACACACCCGAAACTCAAGTTACCAGAATACCTTATGACAGTTCGTCATACAGGGCTTGAGTGGGTTGAAGATTTCAATATTGAAGATCTTCAGGATTTTGATGACAGTGACTATGGCCTGTTCTTAGAGGTTGATCTGACAATTCCTGATGATTTACACAACAAATTGTCTGATCTGCCCCCAATTCCTGAGGTCACCTGGCTCTAAACAGAAGAAGCTAATGATGACTCTACAGCCAAAACAGGATTATGTCATATATTACAAAAACCTCCAGTTCCTGATGCATCATGGTGTTCAAGTGACCAAAGTTGGCAAAGTCTTAAGGTTCAGGCACTCAAGATGGTTGAAGCCAAATACTGATACAAACACAGAGCTTCGAACATCTGCAATAAGTCAGTTTGATAAAACTTTGTTTAAATTGATGGTAAATTCAGTGTAATGCAAAACTATAGAAAATGTCAGAAAACATACTGATGTTAAATTAATTACTGACCCCAGCCTGAGCAAAAAATTGATAGCAAAGCCTAATTTCAATTATAGAAGAATTTATGATGAAAATATGGCACTTTTCAACATGAAAAAAGCAAAGATTAAATTTGATAAGCCTATTTATGTAGGGGCTGTGATATTGGAATTGGCCAAATGTTAAAATTTTATTATGATGTGTTGAAACCTTTTTATAATGATCGTGTAAAACTGATGTACATGGATACAGATAGCTTTATTCTTGATATTCGGACAGAAGATGTCTATCAAGATATGTCACAGCCTGAATTGCTTGAATATTTTGATACCAGTGAACATACAAAGATTCAACCCCACAACAAAAAGGTGCCTGGCAAGTTAAAAGATGAGACACTTGGTGATGTGATTGTGGCATTTGCTGGGTTAAGGGCCAAGATGTACAGTTTTGAAACATGTAGTGGTGTTGTTGACAAAAAAGCCAAGGGCATTGGCAGAGTAGCTGTAGACAAAGAGCTCCAATTTGAAGATTACAAAAATTGCCTCAAATCATGTAGCACAATCAAAACATCAGAATACAGAATTCAGAGTGAGGATCACTTGTTGACTACAAATGTTGTAAGAAAAGTGGCTCTGGACCCACATGATGATAAGAGATGCATTTTATCATGTGGCATACATACTCTACCATGGGGTCATTGTGATTTGAAAAGTGGCAATCAATGCCCAATTACAGAGCATGATTTGAAATAAATAAACATGCCTATGAACTTATTTGGATTAAAAAAAACAGGCTATTATGGACCTGCCAACACCAGCACCCTCTTCTGATATACAATCTATGATATTTAAATTAAGTGGTTTGTTAATTATTCATCTGAACAGCATACTTACAGATGTTGATGATGAAACAGGTAAAACATTGTACATATTTAACAATAATTTAAATCACTACCAGTTACCTGTAGGTGGTCAATTACAATTTATTACAACCCCCGAGGGTGATGTCAAGGTTTCAATAGGGAGAAATATTTATAGAATTAAGCACTCAAACATGATTTCTGGCACTGTATATACTGTTTCTGCTGGTGACTGCTTATATATTGAGGTCCCAGGATCCTATGACAAGCTTATACCTTTTTTTATAGAATTAAGAATTAGATATTCAATAATAAATAACCACTAAAACAAAATGCCTAATGATATATTTGGCCATACAAGGCATGAAGATCACTGTGATGAGATTCTGAAACTTGATGTCAGAGTCAAAAAATTAAGAAGTGATTTACAAGCTTTACAAACCACACTCAATGCCAGTCTTCAACTAGAAATTACAAATTTACAATCACAATGCATGGACCCTCTTCTTAAAATTGACTCAGAACTCAAATTGCTGCTTCAAAAATATACTGACTTGGCAAGATTAGATAATTTTCAAAATTTAGAGGAAGCTGTGGCAGCTCTTCAAGCCAAATTTAAGACTCAGGCTACCAACTCTAAGCAATTGAAACAACAATTGGAAGAGCAGATAAATAATGTCCAGACACAGCTCCAAACAATTGTCAAAAGCATTAAGTCACAAGAAGATTTTGATCTAGTGATTTCCACTCTAAAGGAACAGATTTAATCACTACAGATACCTAATCTGGACCCTCTGAACAATGCCATAGCTGAGGTTAAAGAAAAAATTGAGACACTTGAAAATTTTATGATCAACTTGCCATCTTCTGATGCTTTGAGTGCTATCACTCGTAGTGTTGCCAACATCAAGCTGCAACTTGAAACATATGAAGATTTTGGAAAAATTCAGAGTACCATAACCCATCTTGAAGGTACAATAGCTGCAGTGCAAAGTGATCTGACAAATGTACAAGAATCTCTAGAATCTCGCCTGTGTCCACCAACAGATCACAAAACTTGAAAACCTCAACACTGAATCTGAGCTATCTCATTTTCATCACTTGATCGATGATATCCAAACAAAATTGAAATTTTACAACAATCAACACCTACTCAGGCAGACATAGCCCTGCTCCAAGATGCTTTGCAAAGTGTGGCTGATGCTTCTGAATTAAATAATGTGAAATTGGCACTTGAATCTTTGCAAAATACTGTATCTGCCTACATCACAGGAACTTAAAAATATTAAGAGAGCTGTGAATCGCATATTGAAATCAGAAGATATCAAGAATATCCAGACAGAGATCAAACAACTTACTCAGACAGTGGCCACTCTACCAACTAATCAACATATTAATGAACTGCATGCTCTGTTTGAGGATATCAGAAGACAGGTCCATGATCTTACAGCTCAAAATTCAAAATTGGCAGTTGTTGAAAATCTACAGCAAATTGTAGCCAACATCAAGCAACAGCTAGGGACCATGGAATCCAACCAAGCAAATGATTTGTCTGTTTTTGCCACCCAGGTTCAAGAGATTGTCCAAAAATACAAAAAACTTGTTGTGGACATAAAAATCAAGCCAGGCCATGATGATGTTGTTAGGACTATCAATGAGCACCTTGAATCTGTAACAAGTAGATTGCTTACAGCAGAAAAAGAAATAACTGGCCTAATCGAGAATCCTAAACATACAGTAATTCTTGAATTGTACAGTATCCCCAACAAAGAATATGATTCACCATTTACACCAGGTGGCAAAATATATATGCTGTCCCCTGCACAATTTTATTACCAGTTTTTTGTTGGGGGCACACTTAGACCAATCAAGATCAAATATTGCCTACAACCACAGGCACACCACTACCCTACCTTATCAATAACAAATGCTGACAACAAACCAAAAATAACCAGTGTAGAGTTAGAGGATTTTACAGATCCCAATACATTAGAGACATCTTATGCTGAAGATGATGGTTCTCTGGAATTTAATATACAAATAGGAGACAAACTGTATTTAGAAAATCCTGTAGTATCAGCTGCTGAACATCCCATAGTTGCAATATTCTTGTTTACATACTATGTCTAGACAAATTATTGTTGATGAATTACACAGACAAGCCAGACATAATTATAAGAGACTGCCAGTGGTTACAAAAGGCATAGATGATTTATGGCAGTGTGACTTGGTTGAGATGGCAAGTGGACAGCTGAAAAACTTAGACAAGATCAACAAGGGCTACAAGTATCTACTCACTGTCATAGATACATTTTCAAAATTTGCCTGGGCTGTGCCACTCAAATCCAAGACTGGAAAATGTGTTACAGAAGCCTTCAGGACAATCATCAATCAGAGTGGAAGATCACCGCGCTATTTGCAAACAGATAATGGCAAAGAATTCTATAATTCTGTGTTCCAACAATTTATTAAAAGCCAGTCAATACAACATTACTCGAGTTACAGTGATCTCAAGGCATCTATTGTTGAAAGATTCAACAAAACCCTAAAAAATCATATGTATAAACAATTTACCCTTCAAGGTAATTATAAATGGCTACACAATCCTACCAGAACTTTTAGATAGATATAACAACTCGGTCCATTCCACAATCAACATGAAACCCTATGAGGTAACTTCATCTCATGAGCAAAAATTGATCAGTACTGTTTATTAACCTAGATACCAGCCAACAACAAGAAAAGCCAAATACAAGGTAGGTGATCAAGTAAGAATCAGCAAATATAAGCACTTATTCAAAAGAGGCTTTACCAGAAACTGGAGCACTGAATTATTTACAGTGGTTCAAGTTATACCTGTGACTCGATACACATATATAATCAAAGACCAATGAGGAGAAATTCTCAAAGGCAGGTTTTATGAAGAAGAACTCAGCAAAACTAAGCAGCCTGACACATATCTCATAGAAAAAATCATCCGCAGAAAAGGCAACAAGATACTTGTCAAATGGCTAGGACTCCCAGAACACAGCTGGATCGAGGCAGACAAGGTGATACTATGAACACCTGGGATGTTATAAAGAGACTGCCAGATCCTGAACAGCAGATTAAGAGAAATGGCAAGCTGCTGCCTGATAATATTAGATGTCTTATTGTTGGGCCATCGGCTTGTGGTAAAACTACACTAATGATTGATAATTTTTTATTGGCACCCAACTGGTTAGACTGGAGAAACAGGCACTTGTATGTTTTCTCTAAGAGCTTGGAACAATTAAAATATCAGCAGCTGATGAAGCTATATGATGGACTGGATATAGCCACTTTTGAATCAGATGTTAAGCCACTCCATGAATGTCTTGATAACTCTGTTGTTGTGTTTGATGACATTATACTGGATAATCAAAACAAGGTTAGAAATTTTTTACACAGGGCCGACACAAAAACATAGATTGCTTCTACCTGGCACAAACTTTTTCAAAAATACCGAAGCAGCAATTTTATATGTGTGTTTCATCAAGATCATACCAACCTCAAACACATACATGATGAATATGTAGGTGGGGACTTGAGCTACAATGATTTTTCCAAGTTTTGCAGTAGGTGCTGGAACCGGAACATCTATGGGTTTGTCACAATTGATATGACAAGGAAACCCAATAGTGGTAAATACAGAAATAAAATCAACAATTTTCTAGACATTGAAACATATATAAATAATCATGAAAAGGCCAATCATTGATGATCTTAAATTAAGATATTATCTTGTAAAAAGATTTAAGGGATGGAAATCAGAGAACCGAGGAATCTATGAACAACACAAGCAAACAGAACAGCCTATTATTGATGCTATTAGTGAATTAGGTAAAAATATCAAAACTGTTACAGAGCAAAATCAAAATTTGATCACAGAGCTTGTACCTGTAGCTGCTAGGAACATATTAGATTATTGAATAACCCCACTTTCTAGTATTCATACACCTAGTCCTGTTGCTCCTCGAAGAATTGAAGCTACTCAGGATCCTATTGATTTGGGTCTTCTTGCTCAAAAATATTTAAGCACACCTAAAGACAACAAAGATGAGGTCTTTGGCTTATATGCTGACACAGAGCGTGATGGTAGCATCATACATAGAGTTGACAATTTCAGAGTAACATTTATGGGAGATGATCTGATAGTATATTCAGAATCTCATCTTGGAGAAAGAGGTGGTTTTGTTAAGTATCCTGGCACACCTGGATTGTGGGAACTGATGACTAGGAAAAGGCCTGGCAGCTATACAGATCAAGATTATGAGCACTACAAGGAAATATTAATAAAATCAGATGCTCTATACCAGAACAATGATCCCACACAAAAAGGAGACAAGTCTAGCAGTGGAGCAAAATACAACAACTTAATCAAGCCCATATGGTCACAGATAAAGACAGGTAGTGGAATCAAACAATACTACACCCTGCCTAAAGAATTTGTGTGGGTTGATGATGTCAGGAAACTTGTAGATAGGTTGCTGGTCATAGCTGGGGAGGAAAATGCTGGCAACCACAATTTTTACAATGAAAAGGTTGGAATTATGGACATGATAAGCACCAAATTGTCTAATTTTATAGTGAATGACACTAAGGGCATTGGATATCTTATAGAAATTATTAATACTCTACCACCTAAATTTTGGAATATCTCTGATGGTCGGGGGCTGGTTAATGACATCATAAACAAGCTGCCATTTGAACTACACATTCCAGGCTATCAGTATTGTTGTCCCGGTACAAAATTGGACCATAGATTAAACAGAGGTGACCCTGGTGTTAATCCTCTAGATGCTGCTTGTAGAGACCATGACATAGCATACAACACACATTCTGATCTTGATAGGCGACATGTTGCAGACAAGAAATTAGAAGAGGCTGCATTTGGTAGATTTGTAATCAAAGATGCTTCTTTAAGTGAGAGAATAGCAGCATTGGGGACCACCATAGCTATGAACACTAAACAAAAACTGGGGTGGGGGCTGTGATAAATTAAATAAATTTAAGCCACTTAATTAAGCTATGTAATCCCAGAATATGTATATAATAAACCTAGGATGAAGGCCAAGGGTGTTATGTATCAGATACCTTATGCAGGTCTTAAATCTCTTAAAACTATTGATAGCCTTCTAACCAAAAAGCAGCGCAAGAAAAAAAGCTCTTGTCTTTCCAAGGGCCATGGTATGAAATTTTTACTTAGTACCCCTCAATTAAAAAAATTACAGCAATCTAGAAAAAAATTGCATACAGGTGGCTTCATATTTACTATCCCGGCCATCTTAGCAGCTTTGGGGGCTGTAGAGCTTGGCTGGGGGATCAGCTGCTATAGCAAAAACAGTAATAGATGCCAAGAAGAATAAGGCAGAATTAGATGAATTGAAGCGCCATAATCTGGCTATGGAAAAACAAGGCAAAGGTGTTAAGAGAGCCATGAATAAGTTTAAAAAAACAAGAGCCGCTTACAAACCAAGATATTGAAGCTTTAATCAAGCCACTGGGCATCAAAAATTTGAGAGGTGTGTACATGTCTGATTCTTTACCAGAACAACCACTCAACAAAGAGTGTGGCATAGTTAATTTGGATAAGTACAAAAATCAGGGCACTCACTGGATTTGTTATCTTAAATATTTAAAAGATGAGGCATTTGTGTTTGATTCATTTGGAGGTGTTCCACCTGAAAATTTAGTAAAATATCTAAAATCAACTAATCTTTATTACAATAATGCCCGTGTTCAAAATTTCAAAGATGTTAATTGTGGACATTTGTGTTTATCTGTTCTTAGATATATGTCTCAAATAAATAAACCATCAATTGAAAATTTTCAAAAAGCCCTGTGGTATCTGAAACATCATGGGGGTATTCCATCTCACCAGCCAAAATTCAATATTGAAACTCAAATTACATGATGATATAGTGTATCCCAAAACAATAGCTCTCAGAGCATTTTATGGCATGTACTTAATCCCTAATATTACACACCACAACAACACAATTGCAGTTGGTGATCAAAAAATTGTTATCACTCCAGGGCAATATAATCTATCTACTCTAAATGCTCAGTTACCCAGAGGTATAGTGTTAACTCAAAATTCTGTCACTCACAGAGTAGAGATTGTGTCTGCTACAGAAACAGTGGATCTGGGTACTATAGGAGAGCTGTTAGGCTTCCAGAACAACACAAAACTTGAACCAGCTATCAAACACACTGCTATTAATATACCTAAATTCTTAGCCATAGAGACTCTAAATATTCACTGTAATGTGGCCGAGGGTATGATCACCAAATCAGATGGCATAGGCACTCACAAACAAACTGGCATCATTGCAACATTCAATCCTAACTATGAATTCATGGAGCCGATAATCTACACTCCATCACCAACATTATATTTTCCTGTGTGCCATAATAGAATAGATTACATTGAGTTGATGGTCACTTATGAAAAAGAAGAATTAGTTGATTTTGCTGGAGCCAAAACAACTGCAATCATAGAAATTAATATTTAAATAAAAATACATACAAAAAAAATGGAAAATATTGAGAGTTATGAGCTACAATCATTCCCCCCAAACAGGAGGACATTTGCAAATTTAAATCAACCCAACACAGAGATTGAGGTTGATCTTGATGTAGGGGATGGTTTTATACACCCCCACAGAGCAGATTTATATATCAAGTTTGATGTTGTAAAGCTCGATGGTACAGATTATCCGGCAAATTCAAATATAAGATTGGTAGACAATTTTGTGCCACATCTGTTCTCTGAAATTGAGATCAGAAAACATGGTGTTGTTATAAACAGAGTGGATTATCCCGGTATTACCTCCACAGCTTTGGCCACACTAAAATTATCCAAAACCGAGGCTTCTTACTACAAAATAGGTGGATTTGAGGCTGGTGATAAAATAATATCTAAGAGCCACAGAGTGCTGTTTCCTATGCGCCTGTTGCCAGGATTCTTCTCAGATTACAAAGATATTATGTGGAAGGGTGGTTTAAGAATCACATTTAGAAGAGCTGCCAATGATAATAATGCTTTGATGAGGTACAGTTCATTAAACTCTACAGGGGAAGCTCTGCCTAATACCCTACCTGATGAGGGCAAGTGCCTTATTCTGACTATGGAGCTAAGAATGCCAGTAGTTGAATATGAGGCCAGTTATGCTCTTAAATACAAAGCAGATATCCTAAAAAATCCACAGGTGCCTTTACAATTTTATACATATCAATGTGTGCAGAAGCCTGCCACTGGTAGCTATTATGAATTTGATGCTACAAACTCATTCTCCAGTATACAATATGACATGCCAGATTTTGTGGTGGTACTGTTTCAAACTGGAAGACACAATAATCAGGAAAAAAATTCAAGTAAATTTGATAACTGCAACATCCAAAACATATATCTTAAAAATGGCAGAAATGAGGTGTTCCCTAGAGAAAATTATAATTTAAACATGTCCAAGGATGATTTTCTTAAATTATATGAAGCATTTACAGCATACAAAAGGGTCACCACTGACAATACAGACATGTATTACACACCACATGAATTCAAAGCACAGAGACCCATGTTTGTCATCAACACTTCAAAAAGGAAACAAGTTGTGGTTAATGACAGGACAAACATTAAAATTATATGTGAATTCCATGATACACTCCCTGATGACACCATATGTAGTGTTATTCTTATAGGTGAAAAATCATATGTTTATTATGTAAGAAACGAGAGAGTCACAGAGCAATTCTAGAAGGCTTCTGCAAAATGCATTGTCTTAGTACTAGATATGCAAGTTGAGGCTGGTGTCCAATTAAAATATTGAGCATATTCCAGGTAACAAGTATTTAAGCATATATTACATTATACTACTGTGTAAGCAAAAGCTCTTATGAGCATTTTTGGCTTAGTTTTAAGTGTAGCCATAACAATATCAAGAATACTATATCTTTAGCAGGCTTACAGACAACAGACTGACAGATTCAGCCTTTGCACACATGGCCAAATCTGTCTGTTGAGGCTTCTTCATTTGTACACTAGGGCTCAAGATTCTTTAGATTCAACTGTGTCCACACTTGGCCGATTGATTCATATAGACATCTTGACATTGTTTTAAGTATAGCCAAATCAGGCTGTTTAATCATATGAGCTCTTCATTTGTACACTGTGTGATTCTTCATTTGTACAGTAGGGCTCAAGATTCTTTAGATTCAACTGTGTGCACACTTGGCCGATTGATTCATATAGACATCTTGACATTGTTTTAAGTATAGCCAAATCAATCTGTTTAATCATATGAGCTCTTCATTTGTATGATATTTGTCCTCATCCTATCACAAAACACACTACTTGTTGACAACTGTACCACGATCGTCTTTACTTGTACTTGTATTCCTGTTATTCTACATCACTTTTCTGCTAATTTATGCTGATCGCTACTGTGAGGATGAGATGCTATTGATGAAGTTAGCTATACTAGTCGGGACTCGACATCTGGATGGCTAGATTGAAGGTTGAACACTTCATTCGTCCGGTCTAATTAAATTGATTTGCTTGCTTTGGTTTATTTTACTTCGCTTTTCTTGTTGTTTTAGATAAGGCGAAGTTAAGTGAAGGAATTCATGAAGAGACACTCACAAAGAACAGCCATCCCAATGCTGGGATTCGAACTCGGAACCCATAGCGTTGTAGCGTGTTATGGTAACCACTCCGCCACGGAGGTCGGTAGTCTTAATACAGAAATTGTGATCGGACTCTCAAGACATTCAAATTAGAAACCCTTGCAAAATACTAGTAGACAAGAAGTTAACACGTGAGTAGTAACCTCGAGCTGAAAAATGTAAATTTGTAATTTATTGTTAGGTTTTCTTCATATTCCACGATATGTTAATGTAAGCAATTGAAAATATTATAAATCAAGTACTTTGTTTAAATGAGGCAAGTTCAAAAAATTATATAATCATCATACCACTACAGCCCTTTATCCATCCCTTTTAGCTCAAAATGATAGAACTTGCCAATTGTACGAATATACAGGGTGAGCCTAAAATAAATAGACAGCTTCAAAGTATTACAGAAAAAGGAGTTTTAATAACGTGGCTGAAATACTTATGTGGTTGGAAGAGTATGTACGGATGTTTACATGACTAAGTTACAATTCTTCTGCATGTGACCCTTTTGTAACACGACAGATGGGAATGCGGTAGATTAGTTTTCTACAAACTACACTTTTCCCCCTTGCACAGACAACCAGTTTCCTCAAATGTCTTGGCCCCATCGTACATGGACTGCCTTGTTCTACAAGGCCATGCGGTGTTCTACAACTACCCTGTACGACAGTAACAGAATTTGATTTTGCAAATTCAAGCTGCTCAACTGACGTCAAGGACGCTCACGTGATGCTGACATCACTAAAAGTAACAAAAAGTGGAATTCGTAAACTTCAAGACTTTCTCTACAAAACGGTATTAAATGCTTCCTGATGAAACAAACACTTTTCCTTAACAAATCATTATACAGCGCTTAATCTGTCAATTTGTTTTAGATTCACCGTGTATATTGTACGCATATTAAGGATAGAGAATTCCTTCATCTACATTCTCTGTACAGGTAGCTCAGTGCTTTGAATGTTCTGAGAGGAGGTTTAGATTCGAGTTTTGGCTTGGAAATTTGTTTTACTTTGACTTTGTCCTTTCATCTAATTATCATTCATGCCCAACGTTACAATGAGCTTAAGGAACTAGACTAGCAACGTTAGGTAAACAAAATACAAAGGAATTTCTACTGAATTCATTTTAAAACCCAGGTTAACCACTGCTTTTCCAACAGTTGCTTCTAATTTTCTGGCTGGAATGCGCATAGTGAAGCCTTGAGCCGCAGTTCAGCAAATATTTGAACAAGACCGCTTCCTGAGGGCAGGAATGTGTGTTGCCTGAACAAAACACACAGGGGAATTTTTGATTCAATACAAACAGCTGGACCAAAAATCTATCGTCAGCTATCTGCGATGGCATTTGCTTCATCATTCTACTTGTGTGAAGCCCTGCCTCTCTCGCTCAAAATCCCGGCGGCGATTTTATGAAAAAGTAAAAATATACATGATATTTACGTCTTTTATACCAGGCACGTTCATTGAAATTTAAATCGTTGATACGAACCTGTAATTGGATTACATGAAATACATTTTAAAGTAAAAATGGAACAACACGTAGTCCAACCAAAGTAGAATTTTAAATACTTAGAACGTTAAGTCTTTACTGCTTTATTTGTTGGAATAACTGAAAATATAAAATAAGGAGATGTAGAATTTCATCTCCAAGCTGCTGCGTTCTAATCTTCCACGATAAAATACCGTACATGAGATATCAATGCTCAAAGATACAAAGATATACTATGGAAAAGCTTGTATTCATGGAATTGACACAATAATCCAAATGATATCAAAATAATAAACCAATCAAAATATCCGACAAATACAAACCATTTATTTATTGATTGCTTACATACAAAATATTTTTATATATATATATATATATATATGAGAGATGAACAACGATTGTGTTTATTAATAATTGTAAACTATGTAGGCCTATCTAGAAATAAAATTTAATATATTGTGCATTTTTATCAAATCCTCTATTTCTGATTTCGCTGATTTGGTTAAATATACTAAGCTTTTGTGCCACCTATATATAATCGCGAAGATGTGAAAGAATGATGATATGATGAAATTTATGAAGGAAAACTCGCAAAGAACATCAATACCCATTCCGGGATTCCAATCTGGAACCAGGAGCGTCGTAGCACGCTGTGATAACCACACCGACACGAAGGCAGGTGAAACTTCAATTCCAGTCATTGCTGTACTGAATATTATTATACCCTCCAGGATATAGCTAGTATAAAAATTAATTAAAGATTTTTAATAAAAGCGTTTGTGTACTTTTCCTTGAATCTTACATTGTGTGTGGGTGTGTGTGTTTGTCTTCGTTTATTTACACACACCAAAGCACACTTAGAAGGGCGTGTACAAATTAGCACAAATTATGCACTAAATAATGACACAGGTTTTGATCAGTTTCAAACTATGTGAAGTTAGCACAACCACCTTGAATTACAATTTGCAGGCAAACCATGTGTGTACAAATTCTGGGATAGTGTGCACAAGTTACGCACTAAATATTGCATATATTACCTAGGTATTTTTTATTTAGATCATACGGTTCTGCGAACTTCAGGTCATTCTGCATTCTGCCAAAAGTTTTAATATACTTGTGTCCGAACAGAATTAACGTTGCTTAACGTATTAACACCATTACTTACGTGTGATATGCAAACGCTAGTTTCAAAGTAGTCAACATTTTTCTGAACTAAGTCAGTAGTACAGCAAAGAGAATTCCACGCCCGAAAATGAGGTATAGTGAGGTACACAGTGTTGCCAACCTCTTACTCGAAAAAATAACCAAGGTTTTTCTTTTTCGGTCTAACCTAACCTCAAACAAGGAGCTGGCAACCTTGCTTGAGGCTTTTCTCGCAGTGTTGCCAGCTGGGGCTCGGTGGGGCTCAGTGCCAACCTCTTACTCGAAAAGTTACCAAGGTTTTTATTTCTTGGGCTAATCTAACCTAACGCGAGGAGCTGGCAATCTTGCTTGAGGCTTTTCTCGCAGTGTTGCCAGCTGGGGCTCGGTGGGGCTCGCAGTGTTGCCAACCTCTTACTCGAAAAAATGACCAAGGTTTTTATCTTGGTCTAACCTAACCTCAAGCAAGGAGCTGGCAATACTGCTTGAGGCTTGTCTTGCAGTGTTGCCAATATTTTACTCGAAAAGTTACCAAGGTTTTTATTTTGGTCTAACCTAACCTAAGGCAAGGAGCTGGCAATCTTGCTTGAGGCTTGAGGCTTGCTTTAATTAATTGCATAAATCAAGGTTGCCAACCTACTGGTATTTCTACCATGGTTTTTTTACAAAAAAAAGAGAGAGGGGGAAGAGTTAAACAACCGACAATGCTGCCAACACCTACCTATAGTTTTTCTTACTTGATAAGGGTTTAGCCAATTTATACACTGGCGTAACATACACACACTGTGCAATAGAGCCGGCAACAAATATATACTGCCGTAAAAGAGAGATGGCAACACAGTGCGTGTGTGCGTGTATAATATGTAGCATTATTAACTAGAGTGTGTTGGCAACCTACCTGCAATTAAAAAAAAACTAGAGACGTCAATGTTGCCGTAAGATAAAGAGGGAGACTAAGCTGGCAACAGTGGTGAGCGAATATGCCTTATTTCCAAGTTCTGGAGTCAATGTATATCGGGATTTTTGTAAAAATCTTATCGCGGGAACGATGTGCTGCACATGCATATGCGCGCACCTGTATTGTGACGCAAACAAACAAATAAATAATTGTTGTTTTTTAGGATTCCTGGCCCCTAACCCCGCCAGGGTGCGTGGTGCCCAACCCAAAAAGGTTCTAACGGCTGCGACTCTAGATAGTCGCACCTCTGTAGGGTTTCACGTGTTTTTTTTTTTCCCCCCAAACTTCCATGAAACCCTACAGAGGACCTCCGTAATGCATGCAACGTGTACTAACGACTCTAGTGTTATTTTGATGTTGTAATATTTTTGGATATAGAGTTTTATTGTGAGATATAGATAAAAATAATTATGTTTATTATAATATTTTTTTGATGAAGATGGATAATGTATGTGTGTGTGTTACAAATAAAGTTGCATGCTTTTTTTCTAGTGTGTGTGTATGTGTTTTTGATGTTTCGACAGCATCTGAAACGATAAAAAAGAATTTTATTGTTAATTTTCTCGTGTAAAAAAAAACAACAACAAATTTTTTTTGTGCAAATTTTCTGATTGTCTCTCGTGCTATAGTGCAAAAAAGATATTGTAACTGATAACTAATGAAATAGACATTTGTAACTGATCTGAACTAGTGAAATTTTCGTATTGTGCCATTGAAACTGATTGTGCTAGTACAAAAATTTCTTATTGTGCAAGAAAAAAATGTAAAAAACTTGTTAAAACTGCTCTGTGACCCTCTCGTTCTTCACGTCGTGGACGAAGGACTTCTCTGCAATCAGGATAACGCTGCATACGGTGTCCTCGGGCAGCGCGTCGTGGAACTCGCAGACGACCTTGATGTTGGTTCGATCGTTGACCACCACCTGCTTCCTCTTCGTGGTATTGATGACGAACATGGGTCTGCGGGTTTTGAATTCGCTGGGCGTGTAGTACATGTCCATGCTTCCCTCGGTCACGCGTTTGAAAGAGGTGTAAGCTTCGTAAAGTTTGAGGTAATCGTCTTTGGTCATGTCGAGGTTGTAATTCTCGCGCGGGAACACTTCGTTTCTGCCATTCTTCAGATAAACATTCTTGATCTTGCAGTCGTCGAACATGCTGGAATTTTTTTCCTGGTTGTTATCGCGCCCGGTCTGAAAGAGCACGACGACGAAATCTGGCATGTCGAACTGTATGTTGTTGAACTGCGTCGTCACGTCGAATTCCATGTGACTTCCCGACGCCATCTTCTGCACGCACTGGTAACCGTGAAAGTGAATCGGTACCTGCGGACTCTTCAAGATCTCCGCTTTGTACTTGAGGGCGTAGTTTGTTTCGTATTCTACGATCGGCATTCTCAATTCCATGCTCCGGATGACGCACTTGGCCGCTTCAGGTAATGTGTTGGCTATCGGCGTGCCGTCGGCGTTCAAGTTGGTGTATCGCATCAGTGCGTCGTTGTCGTTGGCCGCTCTTCGAAACGTGACGCGCAATCCTCCCTTCCACATGATCTCCTTGTAGTCCGAGAAGAATCCCGGCAGCAGACGCATGGGAAAAAGCACCGTGTGACTTTTAGTCGATATTTTGGTCCCCGCTTCGAATCCTCCCGCCTGGTAGTATGCTGCGTCTGTTTTGGATAATTTCAATGTTCCCACTGCCGTCGACGTGATGCCTGGATAATCTATTCTGTCTATGACGGTGTTGTGTTTCCTCACCTCCACCTGCGAGAACAGGTGAGGCACGAAGTTGTCCACGAGTATCAAATTTGCATTGGGCGGAAACGCATCTCCGTTTTCCTTCTTCACCACGTCGAATTGAAGATAGAGGTCCGCTCTGTGAGGATGAACGAACCCATCGCCTACGTCCACGTCGTATTCGATCTCCCTGTTTGCTTCGTTGAGATTGGCGAACGTGCGACGGTTCGGAGGGAAAGATTGCAATTCGTAACTTTCGATTTGCTCCATTTTCACTATGTGTGTTATTTATTATACGTTGATCTCCACGATGGCCGTCGTAGTGGCACCTGCGAAATCCACCACGTCTCCTTTCTCGTTTGTCACCACCAACTCTATGTCGTCTATGCGGTTGCGGCATACTGGAAAATAGATCGGCGAAGAGGGTGTGTAGATGATCGGTTCCATGAATTCGGAACTGGGTTTGAACGTAGCTATGATTCCTGTCTGCTTGTGACTTCCCAGCAGCTCCCCGTCCGAGGATTTCGTGATCATACCTTTCGCCACGTTGCAGTGAACGTTCAGAGTTTCGATGGCTAGAAATTTAGGAATATTGACTGCCGTGTGCTTGATGCCAGCTTCGAGTTTGGTGTTGTTCTCGAAACCTAGAAGTTCTCCTATGGTGCCCAGGTCCACGGTCTCCGTTGCCGATACGATTTCCACTCTGTGCGTGACCGAATTTTGAGAAAGGTACGTGCCTTTGGGTAACTGAGCTTGCAAAGTGGAAAGATTGTATTGACCTGGCGTGACGACAATGTGTTTGCTTCCGACGCTAATTTTGTTGTTGTGCTGCGTGACGTTAGGTATGAGGTACATGCTGTAGAATGCACGCAGAGCCACGGATTTAGGATAGACGATGTCGTCGTGCAGCGTGAGTTTCAAGATTGAAGATTCGCTCGTGAGATGGAACACGCCCATCGTATTTAAGATTCCACAATGCTTTCTGAAAATGTTCCACCGACGGGTTATTTATTTTAGACATGTATGCGAGAACAGAAAGGCATAGGTGGCCGCAGTTAACATCGGTGAAACCCTGGATGCGTTTGTCATTGTAGTAGAGGTTGGCAACACTGAGATACTTCACCAACCTGGCAGGTGGTGTGCCACCGAACGAATCGAAAACAAATGCATTGTTATCGTCAATTTTGAGGTAGCATATCCAATGTGTACCAGGATTTTTGTAACTGTCCAGGTTGACCACGCCATACTCCTTTTTCTTCACAGCAGAGGGTAGAGAATCGGACATGAAAACACCCCTGAAGTTTTTTATTCCCAACAGTTCGATCAGAGATTCAATATCGAAGTTGGACAGGGCTTCTTCTTTTTTTTATATTTCTTCAAAGCATCGAGGTTGCTTTTTTGTTTTTTGGTTATACCTTTCCCCTTCTTCTCCATAGCCAGGTTGTGACGTTTCTGTTCTTCCAACTCGGCTTTGTTCTTCTTCGAGTCGATGACGGTTTTCGCGATGGCGGCACTTCCGCCGGCCAAACTTCCAACAGCCCCCAATGCTGCCAGGATGGCTGGGATGCTGAATATGAAACCTCCGATTTTTTGCTGTTTCCGCGAACGCTGCAAGCGTCTCAATTGAGGTGTGCTGAGAAGTAATTTCATTCCGTGTCCTTTCATCAAGCAAGAACGTTTCTTCTCGCGTTGTTTTTTGGTGAGTAAACCATCGAGGGTACCTAGATTTTTCAGATTGGAGTATGGTATCTGGTACACGACACCTTTGGGCTTCATGTTGATGCTCTATATGTTATCTTCACGGTATGTTATTTATATATATGTTTTGAGATTTTTTTTGTTTTGTGTAATTTTTTTCGGTATGTTATTTATATATAAATGTTCTGAGATTTTTTTGTTCCGTGTAATTTTTTTTTTCAAGGATATACTTCGCGCAGAGCTGTTACACAAATTCTATTACGTGCTTTGTTTTCTTACCAAGAAGTTCTTTTGTACCCTTGTACACGATTTGAGTTTTGTTCTCGATTAAAATAGCTAGCTTCTCGTCGGATAACATGTTAGCGTATCGATCTGGTAAAAATAGACTGTATTGTGCGTTGAGCAACAAACGCGCCTTGGGACCATACTGGGTAGAAACAATTGAACCGGAAGTTATCGTGTAAGGTTTGTCCACTTCTAATTCCTGAATTTTTACATACTCTACTGACAAATTTAGCATTTGTTTTAATGCTTGAAAGTCACTCATTTTTTCAGTCGTCATATTGAAGAGAAATTTTCAGTGTGTGTGTTATTTATATATCAAGTTTTCGACAGAGGAAAAAAGTTCGTGCTTCGGAAAACACGATGATGTGCGTGATAATATCTTCCGTCTCTTGTTTAGATCTACGCCAATCATCCGTGTATTGTCTTCTTCCCTGCCTCGCCTCGTGCAGTTCGTCCATCCTCTCGTTTAATTTTTCCCCTGCAGCCGAAAGAAGAGTGTCGAGATCACCGCACCTCATGCCACTGATCTCCCGAAGATAATCCTTAACAGCCATTTCACAAGGGATGCGAAATTCCGGCGTTGATCTCGCTATGATTAAAAGTTTATTAACATCTCCGTTTACTGCGTGTTTAAAAATTTTACACAACAGTTCGTGTGGCAAGACGGTTATACCAGACATGATGTGTTTTTTTTTTTTTTTTTACTGTATGTTATTTATATACCCCACCCAAGTTTTTGTTTTGTGTTCATGGCGATGGTGGTGCCCAGTGCTGCAACTCTTTCTCCCAGCGAAGCGTCTCTGCTGACGAATCTTTCGAAAGCTGCGTGCTCTAACTTTCTGTCTGCTTCGTGACGTGCATCCAGTTCGGTGCGAGTGGTGTTGTAAGCGATGTCGTGATCTTTGCATGCGGCGTCCAACGGATTCACACCCCTGTCTCCTCTCTTCAATCTTTTCTCGAGTTTGGTACCTGGTCCGCAGTACTGGTAGCCGGGTAAATGCATCTCGAAAGGTAACTTGTTGATGATGTCGTTCACGAGTCCCTTTCCTTCGGCCATGTTCCAGAATCTCGGAGGCAGCGTGTTGATAATTTTAATGAGGTAACCTATGCCCTTGTCGTCGTTCACGATGAAGTTGGAAAGTTTTGTGCTGATCATGTCCACAATTCCTACCTTCTCGTTGTAGAAATTACGATTGCCTGCAGTCTCCTCTCCTGCAATAACCAACAACCTGTCTATGAGCTTGCGCACGTCGTCCACCCAAACGAATTCTTTGGGCAGGGTGTTGTAGAGTTTGACGCCGCTGCCTGTTTTCACCTGGTTCCATATCGGCTTGATGAGATTTCTGTACTTCTCGCCGCTGCTGGATTTGACCCTATTCTGCGAGGCGTCGTTGTTTTGGTATAAGGCATCCGTCATGATCAAAATTTCCTTGTAACTCTGGTAATCTTCGTCGGTGTAATCTTTCGGCTGCTTTTTGGCAACGAGTTCCCACAGTCCCACCGTACCCGGATACCTGTTCCAACTATCCTTCTCGCCTAAATTAACTTTAATGTCGTTGCCTTCGAAGGTAACTTTCGATTTTCCAATCTTCCAAACCACACCGCCGCCTTCGTTGCTCTCCATGCTCGGATACAATCCGAACACTTCATCCTTGTCGAATTTCGCCGTGCTCAGGTAGTCTCGTGCCAAAGGTCCCAACTCGATCTTATCCAAAGACGACGACGTGCTACCTATGGCTCGACGTCGTGGCGGTACGTCTCTTAGTTCGAACGGCGTCGAAGGAATGCTCGAAATGGGCGTGGGTACGGTGTAATTTTTAGCTGCAAGTGGTACGAGTTCGTTGATCAAATTTTTATTTTGTTCCGTGACACCTTTAATTTCTTTACCTAGATCGCCGATGGCGTCGATCACAGGTTGATCTTGACGTTTCTTCTCTTCGTAGAATCCGCGATTCTCGGATTTCCAACCTTTGAAGCGTTTCGCGAGGTAATCGCGAAGCTTGAGATTTTCGTCTTCGATTTTTCGTTTCGTCATAGCGTTATTTATACTCATCGTTTCTCACAACGTTGCAACGTTTAGAAAGTCGTTGATTTTGTTTCTGTATTTTCCCTCGTTAGGTTTTCTCGTCATGTCGATCGTCGCGAATCCGAAATCGTCACTGTTCCAACAGTGGGAGCAGCAGCGTTCCGAAAATTGATTGTAGTTCATGTCTCCGCCTACGTAGTCATCGTACGCGTGCTTGAGGTTGGTGTGATCTTGACGAAACAAACATATGAAATTAGCGTTGTCGCGTACTAACTGTTTTGGAATTTTGGAAAACGTTTGAGCTAGGAAGAAGCAATCTATTCCTTTGTGACGACCTTGCGTGAAAAAATTGCGAATTTCATTTTGATTTTCCAGGATGACATCGTCGAACACAACGACTGAATTTTCACGACAATCGTGGAGTGGTTTTATTTCCGAAGAGAACGTTGCAATGTCCAGACCATCGTACAGTTTTATCAGTTGCTGGTATTTCGCTTGTTCGAGACTTTTCGAAAATACGTAGAGGTGCCTGTTCTTCCAATCTAACCAATTCGGTGCGAGGAGAAAATTGTCCACGAGCAGTGTTGTTTTCCCACACTCTGAAGGACCTACGATCAGACAGCGGATGCTGTCGGGAAGCAACTCACCGTTCTTTTTTTTCGTTTGACTTTCCGAATCCGGTAGACGCTTCACCACGTTCCACGTACTCACAAGATCACTTCGTTCGCGTCGATCCAACTTTTTTCCGGAAGTCCCAGCCATTTGACAAACAGTTTGTCGCCTTTCCTACGCAATACTTTCTCGATGAGGTACGTGTCGGGATGTTTTGTTTTAGAGAGTTCCTCTTCGTAAAATCTTCCTTTCAAAATCTCGCCGCTACTATCTTTTATTATATACGTGTGTCGGTTTCCGGGTAAAACTCGAACCACCGTAAAAAGTTCCGTGCTCCAATTTTTTGTGAATCCCTTCTCGAAGGTGCGTTTGAATTTGCTGATCCTCACCTGGTCTCCAATTTTGAATTTTGATTTTTTGGTAGTCGTGGGAGTGTACTTTGGACAGTAAACTGTAGAAATTAAACGCTGCTCGTCAGATTTCGTAACGTCAGCTGGCTTCATGCCTATCGTTCTGTGTACCGTATTATTATAGGTGTCGACGAGTTCCGGCAGTATGTCGACCCATTTGTAATTTCCTCGAAGCGTGAATCGTTTCCACATGTGTGTTTTCAAGGTTCGATTAAATCTTTCCACGATGCTGGCTTTGATGTAACTGAAGGTCGAATAATGTCGAATGTCATGTTTTTGAATAAACTTTTGGAATACGGCATTGTAAAATTCCTTCCCCCTGTCCGTTTGCAAAAACCGAGGCCGTCTGTCGCTTTCGCGAAAAATTGTCTTGAATGCTTCCGTGACGCATGTCCCCGTTTTGGCTTTCAAAGGTAGAGCCCATGCGAATTTCGAAAACGTGTCTATGACGGTGAGGAGGTACTTGTTGCCCTTGTTCAATTTATGCACATTTTTCAAATTGCCGCTACTCATCTCCACGAGGTCACTTTGCCAGAGGTCATCGATTCCCTTGGTTACCACCGCCAAACGTTCGTAGTTGCGACGTGCAGGTTTATGCAATTCTTCGACGATGGCTTGCCTAGACATTTTTAGAGATTACGTTTGAAGAGAAGCACCAGCGTGATGGGATTCAAAGAGGGTGGCACTTCGCTCGTGTTTTGAACGATCAGCTTATCGCCGGCACTCACGTCAAAAACGGTAAGATCTTCGTCTTCGTGTATTTCATATATGTTGCGCGTTTCGTTCCAACGTGCCAGAGGAATGTTTCCTGCTTTCTGGACACCACGATTCGATATCAAGGTCATGGTGGGAACGCTAGCTTTTCTGCCGTGAGACCAGTACGAAAATTCATTTATCTGAATCGTGCCATCGAGGAGAAACTTGTAGTACGGATGATAAGGATGTAACATGTACAGTTTGTTACCTTCGACGAACGTGGAGATTCTCTGTTGATTGGGTACGCTGTTGATTTCGATGGCTTGCAGAGAATGCAGTTTAGCGAATTTAGTATCGACGCTAACAAGGTTGCTGTGAAGCTGTCCCAGTGTATTTTGTACGGGCAACAAATGTTCGACGATGGTATCCGTTACTGTAGAAAATGACGGCTTGATTTTCACTTCCACGTTCAACTGCTTGAAGTTTTCGTTGAGTTCTTGTAATTTGGCACCGAAAGAGGCCAGCGTCGATTCCTGCGTGGATTCCAACACTCCAACTTGATCTCTGATGTTGACGACGATACTCTGAAGGTTCTCGACTTGATTCAATTTCGAACTTTTCTCGGTGAGATCGTTCACGATGCTTCGCATCTCGGTAAACTGCGTGTGAAGGTCGGCGACGCTCTGCGAAGTGGGCAGCGTCGACACCAGCGAAGCAAGTTCGTCTCGAATCTGTTCCACGTTCGCCGTTTCCGTTTCTAGTCGTTTCAGCATACGTGATATGCTCCTTTTCAAAGCGTGTAATTCTTTTGAGGTGGGGAGATTGGCCACCCTACTCTCGAGATCGCTCAATGAACTTTTGATGTCGCTCGAATCGGATAGTGCCGTCACCGCCGTTTTCAATTTTTCCAAATCTTCGCTCGAAGGTACGCTCGTCCGTAACGATTCCAAGTCATTCTGTATGTTGTCCAGTACGTGATGAAAATGAGCAAGGTTTGATTCGACGTTCAAATTTTCTAAATATTCGATCTTCTGCTGAACCGTGCTCAACGTGTCTTGTATGCTCGTCAACGCGTTTGCTTCAGCGTGAATATTTTTAATTTCTTCGTTGATCAACTCCAGAGATGCCTGAAGCGTAGCGATGGTGGTTTGAATGTGTTCGAAATCTTGATAAGCCTCCAATTGAATTTTTATGTTCGCGACGCTTTTGCCGATGACTTGCAGTTCGTCTGACGATGGTAGGTTCGTCATGGTATCTTCCAAAGTCTGTAACTTGGATTTAATTTCTTCCAACGTGCTGGCGAATTCTTCTTGTAATTTGGAAACAACAACATGCAAGCGTTCTACATCAATATCCTTCACGACGGTTTGAAGTTCAGAGAAATTCTTTTCGATTGCCGAAGTTCGTTCTTCGATTTCGAGTTTCAATTTTTCCAAATCTTCATTTTTCGATTGAAATTGCTGCAATTTGGCCAAATCATTTTGAAGCTTATCCACGCTCAACTGTATATTTTGAACGTTGTCGTAAGAAGGTACGTCGACATAATTTTTTATGAGCGTTTTCAGTTCGGAATCGATTTTCAGAATGGGGTCGAGACATTGCGTTTGGAGCGTAGCGATCTCGGACTCTAAACTTTTGTTTAAGGTCTCCTGCAAAGCAATCAAATCGCTCCTCAACTTTTTAATTCGGACGTCCAACATGAGAATCTCTTCTGCGTGGTCTACACGCTTGGTGTTGCCGAAAATATCGTTAGGCATTTTGGTTAACGGTTATTTATAATAGGATAGACGATTCGTAATTCTACGAAGAGAGGAATAAGTTTGTCGTAATCTCCTAGGAGTTCCACGTATAAACAATCTCCTGCAGAAACATCGTACGTAATGTTAGAAAGCATCTTGTCGTGCTTGATTCGAAAAATGTTCTTGCCGGTAGATATTTTGATTTCGCCTACGTTTTCCGGATTCACGGTAATTTGAAGTTTTCCATCGATCGGAATTTTGTAAAAATGTAAATTGTTGTTAAAGACATAAAACATCTTGCCTACATCGTCATCCAATTTCGTCCAAATGCTATTAAGGTGAACAATCAGTAGACCGTTGAGTTTAGTTAACATGGAAGGTAGAAATTCATGATCTGTCGTCGCGCGGTGTACAGTCTCCATGTTGGTTTGTTTTCGGAAACCAAAGAGATTCATAGGTATGCTGGTTATTTAAAATACGGTCAAAGTTTTTTTTGTAATGACAGTCAGTGTTTTTTTTTGTAATAACTAACAAAATGATTTTTTTTGTTTTTTTTTGTTTTTGTTTTATGAATCTTCTGTTGAAGATGGGCATATGTTGCAGGTTTTGCTTTCTGCTAAGCGATAGTGCCCCCACGGCAGTGTGTGGATTCCACATTGGAGAACACACCTCTTGTCGTCGTTGGGATCCAGGGCAATCTTCCTCACTTTGTTGGTGGTCAACACATGGTCGACGCTCTGGATGCGCTGTTCTGCTCTTAGAACCGACGACCTGGTCTTGAGGCAATCCACGAAGTCCTCGAATGTGAGATGCTCCCGAACCACCTGTCTGCCGACACCCTTGGCCTTCTTGGTAACGCTACCCTCGGCTTTGATGGTATAGGCCTTGGCGCGAAGACCTGCAAACTCGAGAATCACATCTCCGTCCTTCTCATCTTTGAGTTTGCCAGGCACCTTCTTGTTGCGGGCCGGGATACCGCTCTGGTTCGGTTGGGGATAGCCTGACGTGTCAAAGAGGTTAACCAAAGATGGAACTGTGGCTATATCCCCGTATGCGTCGGCTGTGTGAACGTGGTACACCAAGCTGTCCGTGTCCGTGTAGAGAAGCGAGATGTTGTGGCCGTAGTGTGGACGTAATATGTCGTAGTATGTCTCGAACATGTGGAGCTTGCTCAGATCCAGAACCGTGGCTCCAACGTAGATGGGCTTGGTGAGTTTCACCACACCTTGCCTCATGTGAATCAGAGCCAGCTGCTCGTTATAGATTGTTCGAGACTTGAACAATGGACTCGCGACAAGCTGACGACATCGCTCTTTCCTCGTCACCAATTTTATGTCCACGCGATTCCGTACATTCTCCATGGTCTTGCCAAACACCGCATTATTCATGAGCTTGAAGAAATCCTTATCAAGCTCGGACGTGGCTGCGGTGCGGTGTTCAGTGTTAACTTCAATATATGGACGCAACCACGGAGAATGCTCGAACTTGAGGATACGGTGAACTGCGTGGACTGTGACCCCTTGCTGCATCAACCACCGGAGATTCTGGTAGTGAAGGACGTAATTCTTTTTGGGTTCGAAATCCATGACGAGCTTCTTCTGGTTGCAATCGGGTGGACACTTGAACTCGGGTGCAGGGGGAAGATCGCAGAACGAATCCTGCACGTTCTTGGAGAACTCAAGGTCCACCTCGGCGAAGAACCCATGTTCCGAATCGTCAAAACCTTCAACGTCGAAGTTGGAAGGATCAGCCCACTCGAACCCTCTAAAGGGGAGTGGCTGCATCATGGAGTGCCCGTACAAGTTATTCACATCCGTGTGCATGATGTAGCTCGACGGTTGGGTGGAGTCGTAGCTAGTAGCCATGTGATGGTTGTTGGCGTGCGCGTGCCGTTGCGACACCTGGACCATTCCACCCCGGATAGCGCGTTCCACAAACAGCACCATGTCCACGTCCAAAAGAA
Organism: Lepisma saccharinum; assembly: GCF_977018435.1. NCBI lineage: Eukaryota > Metazoa > Arthropoda > Insecta > Zygentoma > Lepismatidae > Lepisma > Lepisma saccharinum. Next base: position 12,790,291 of record NC_139252.1, read on the forward strand.
GCTCAAGCTTGATTTTCGTTACCAGAAACATGGCTGACCACGCCAGTCCGGGGAGACTATAGAAGTAGGCGGGATCCAGCTGGTAAATCTTCATTGCGGTTGCACGGAACGTCTGGAACACGTCGGCGAGGAGCGTCACATCAAGTTTGAGGTAGGCGTCGTGGTAGTCTCCGAGAGTTCGACAACCCAGCTCGCACCACATGGACTGGGCGTGGTGATATTCTTCGTCGGTGATGCCCGAGCCTCGTAGCTGACTGTAGAAGTTCGCCTGGGGAGGTAGCAACGTCTCCGCAAACTTGGTAGAGTCGGTGACGTATTCGTAGGGGTAGACCCCCTTACGCCTGAAGAGACCGACGTCCAAGTTCGGAAAATTTGCAGAGGTGATGAGTATTTGCTCGTCGCTAAGCTTCCCTGCGAGAGCATCGAGGCTTGCCGGGAGGAACCTCAGGGAGTCGAGGAAGCGAAGCTCGACGGTAGAGTCGGATGCTGGGATCGGCACTTGTTTGCTCACACTGATGTAACGCTCCTCGTTTTGTGCCAGGACATTGATTCTTGCGTTGTCGTACCCAAGATGCTTGATCAGGTGGTGGAAGTCGTATCCCGAGCCATTGTGAAAAAACACAGGGATAAAGTGCGGGTCCTGGGCCTTAAGGTTACATCTGTTGCACCAAGGACCAACGTACCTACCGTTAAAGTGATCGTGGTGATGGACTTTACGGTTGTTGGCGGTGTACTCCTCGACGCAGACAGGGCAAGCGATGGCCTCGTCATGTCTTCGTTGATCGTTGGGGGACAGTGGGAGCATAGGCTTGGGGGTCAACAGTACCCTCCTTATCTCGATGGCCTCGACAACCATCCTCTCGAGGAAGTGTTTGGCTGCGTCGGGACCACGGTACACGTAGGGCTCGGGGGCGATGTGTTGATCTCGTCGCACCACAACATATGCGAAACTGGATGCCTCGTGGAGTTGGTAAGGGGTGGTGGAAGAAACTTCAGGATCGGGATCGCAAGTGGACAGGGGTTTGAGGAAGGCCTCGAAATCCGCGATGATGATAGCGGGGTGCTCCACCATGGCACCGTGCATGTGGAAACGCTCCACGGTGCCAGGTTTGGGTAAGACTGCCACCCCCGGCTCGTTGGCATTGCAGTAGAGCTTGTGGTTAGCAAGCTTCTCGGCAGCGATGTTTTCTTCTTGTAAGCTCTGGTGTTTTTGTTGTTGGTTGTCAAAAGTGATCAGACACTTTCGACAAACTTCTATGCTACCATGATGCTTGCTTTTTTGACTCGACACAAGTCTAGAGAGGGAGCGAATAAGAGTGTAGTGGTGATGGGTCTCGTTCTTGATGAGTAGGAGATGGATTTCTCGAGCATCATTGTTGTCTATGTCGCTCACCCGGATGGGGTACACCACATTTTTGTCGGTGAGGCCATAAACGTTGATGGCCAACCGAGGGTTGTGTGTACGGGCCTCGAACTTGCGAATGTCCGAGACCTCCACCGGGTAGTCAATCCCAGCAATGGCATCTTCCAGCTCTGGCTCATAGGGTAGGTAGTGGTTAACTCGGTGTGGATGGTTTTTCCAGTGAACAGGGTGCAACGCCGCAAGCACACACCATACGAAGCACTTGTTATCTTTATTTTGGATGTTCAGGACGGCCGTCTTTGCCGCAATTGCTTTTGGTAAGCGGACGTAGCTGGAGGCGGAGAGAGGCACAAACTTGGAAAGTTTGACGCGCAGCTCGTGAGGCTCACCACACAGCGAACCCCCCGAGCCCTTAGCTTCATGTTCTTCTTGCTTTGCCAGCAGCTCCTCGACAAACTTGTTGTAGATGTCCTCGAGGTTGTCGACATCCGCCAAATGCAGCGTCTTCGCCTTGGTGTTGTGGCAGAAGCTGTAAATTTCATCAGACGGCTTCTTGTACCAGCAACAAAGCGATGCGTAGAATTTGGTAGAGTGCGTTGCAAGCGCATCGCCGAGAATGGAAATAATTTGGGCTTGCACGTTCTCCAAAAAGCTACGCACGTCGCATGAGTCCTCCGAAGTAAAAGGAAAGTCTTCTAACAAATGCTGGAAAGCAGACTGGTTCGCTTTCGCCACATGCTTGACACGTTTGGCGGGTGGTGCATTGATGGTGGCTGCTTCTGCCTCTCTCTTGGTGGAGGTCGAAGGCTGTGCCCCAGATGTATTTTTGCTTAGACAAGTAAGCTTATGTTTCTTGGCATACGCAATCGTAATATGTTTATTGCATCCGGAACACAGTTCAGTGGCAGCCAAATGCTTGTCTGGCACGCAGGTGCGACAATGTCTTGCAAAATTTTTGCTTAATATAGTTTTTTTGCACACAGGGCAACTTTTCATAGAGGGCATTTTTTCGGGGTATGTTTATTTATATATGGGAAGCGTTGTCTTCCTCAAATATGTGTTTTAATCAACTCTATAAAAAAATATAAAAAAATATATAAGAAAAATATGATTGTAGATGGAAAAAAACACAATAAATATTGTATGTATGTGTAATTTTATTTAGCTTACTTTCGCTAGACACGAATTTTCTTCAGATTTTATTGCCCACTAGTATATTTTTCTACCAATCTAGTAGAGGTGTGAAACTATGAAAATATACTTGTTTATATATATTTTTTTTGTTTTGGCTGATATAATAGCAAATATATATATAGTTATTTTGAAATTCTAAAACTTTCAGGTATACTTATTTTTATATGCAAACATACATCATAAAAAAATTACACAATCGTATTTTTTTCCATACACATATTTTTTATTTTCAGAAAACAAAATTATTTTCGATCTTTATTTTTTTAAAAAATTTATTTGTGTTTATAGTATTTGTCGGGCAATAGCAGATAGAGCAAGAATCGTTTTCCTACAACCCATAGTTTATAAATTACAAAACATCTTAGAAATTACATCTTGAAATTTTAATCCAAAATAACTCAAAAACAGCAGGCACTAGTCATCATCCCTCCATTAGGTTGTAGAGTACTTCTAATTTTGTATCGAATACTATTAAAATTTTCGAAATAGGGTAAAAACTAAGCCAGCAAATCAAGTTTCTCAAAAAATAAAAAAATTGTCTGTATTTCCGAAACTTGAGGGGGTGGAATTGATTTTATTTGCCAGTCGAATAGTTCTCGTCAAATCCTATCCAACAAACCTAAAATCATCATCCTAGCTCAATTAGGAGCCGAGAAAATCAATGTCTTGGAAAACATCTTAAGATTTTTGTCTTAAGAAAATTTTCTTGACAGACCGGAAGTAACATCTTGACAGACCGGAAGTCGACTTTCTTAAAGATTAAGATATTTGTCTTAAGACATTTTCCAAGACATTGATTTTCTCGGCTCCTATGGGGCCTAGAACCATGTAACTTTGGTCTATGCATATACCAGTACTTGTCCGACCCTGTGGCCGAGTGGTACAGTCTAGCTGCACACGCGGCCGCGTGCAGATCGTGTTTTCGCGTTCGCTGTTTTCCGTGTGGCAGGTAAGGCAAATACTCTTGAGTTGAATTGAGCAAGCACTGTTTTGTAGTACGTACATGCTAAGTGAGAAAGACTAGAAGGAAGACAAACATGCCGGTACAGAGACAAAATACGTTGAAATTTATTTTTCGTAGTGTAAAATCTAGACCTACTTCGCTGGATTTACATAAGTGGTTTCATAACACGTACGGTGTGACATCGAACCAAGTTCAAAGTTTTGAAATTGATTACTATCGAAACTGTGTATTTGTGAAATTTGTAACGAAAGTTGTGGGTGAGCGATTATTAAATGATTATGGAGCTGAAGTACCCTATTATGATGCAGACGGACGGCATAAAATAGACGTGGAATGGGCAGACCAGCAGAGTGTTTTTGTAAGTGTGCATGTAGTGCCAGACGAATTAAGCCACGATGCGATTCGTAATGTAATTAGTGAATACGGTGAAGTGCTGAACGTAAAGGAAGAGAGGTATTCAGAAGAACATATTTATAGAACACGAACGGGGCGCATTGTGTTTAAAATGGCCCTGCGGAAAGCAATCCCTTCGTACATTACCATACAAGGAGACAGGTACTGGGTAACTTATTCTGGTCAAGTACGTACGTGCAGTGGGTGTGATTTGGAGGGACATAACTTCTCAGAATGCCCCTCGCGACGACCCCGCGTTAATAGAACTGGACGAGTCCCTGTTAATTTGACCACTGGAACGACCCCTATGGTATCCCAACCTACAGTACTTCCAGTACTGACAAGACCCCAAAACTCGAATACAACATTAAGAGAAGAGGTCAATTGCCATAGATCCAACCCCCATTTCACGAATGAAACAATAGAGACACCCGCTACGGATCCAGAGCGTCAAACACAGTTAACACCAAACGACCCAAGCCAAAAGAAGAGCACCGAAAAAGACAAAATACATAACGAACAACAAGGTGAAAGTGTAGGTGAAAATGAAGAGAGTAGCCAACCTTCCAGCTCCAACTCCAACCCCTTAACAACACTAGATGGACCTGACAAGGTACAACACACCTCAGGAATTCCCTCACAACTCGGAAATGAAGCAGACAAGAAGATAGAATTCCAGAAAGTAGACACCGGCACAGAAGGTGGATCCGGGGATGAATCGAAAACAGAGGATGAATTTCCGGCAATTAACACGGATAAAGGACAACGACGCTCTTCAAGACACAAGCGATCCAGACCACGATTCGTCCCGCCAATAAGCAAGAAGAAAAAACCAGGGGGAGCTCTGCCTCAACATCCACAGGTATCTGGGGAGTCCTGAGTCCACACCCATGGGTATCTGCACTAACAGAAGAAAGGAAGGAGTGACCACCCCTAGTGTAGTATCCAAAGTTATTTGTCGTGTGCGTCATAGAAAAAAAAAAGAAGAAAAATACTGCAGGTGTACCTTCTATAATATTTCTTCGAGAGAGTGGAGTGGATACTGACAACACTAAACATGATTATAAACAGGTTAGTTAGAAAAAAAAAATTAGGCAATGTACCTAAAGGTAACAGTGTTAATAGTACTAAATTTTCCACAAACTGATTGCGTGGACTGAGTAGTAATGTTGAGGAGGTTTAAGTAATTTTTGTAAGAGTGTAATGATTGTGGTTATAAGAAGGGCTTTTGATAGGGGACTGATAGGTATGATAGAGTGATTGAGTATATATATATTTTTTTTTTGTATATATAAGTTTCTTCTTTTTGTAAAGAAGATCAACGATTTGTACCACTCTGTTCCATTTACTTGATGTGGTACTTTTGTCATCTATTGGTTTTATTGTATTGTGGTGTAAATGTCGGGTATAATGGTTACAAGGAGAGCCTTGGCAATAAGGGGGATACAGCGTCCCTGATAACATGTAGGACGATTACAATAGATATGTTTACAACACTCAGAATAGGCACGATTAACATTAACAAATTACAAAACAGGAATAAACAAGAGGCGCTGGGTGACTTTTTTATCCAGTCGTCTCTCGATATAGCCTTTCTCCAGGAAGTTCAAGTGATAAATTTTGAACTGCCCCCATCTATAGTAGTATATAATAATGCAAATTGTCAGGCAACGGGGACGGCGCTTCTCGTGAAAAATACGGTGCCCATTACTAACGTTGTGTGTCACCCTAATGGGAGAATTATATGTGCGAAATTGGCAAATGTTTGGATATGCAATATATATGCCCCATCAGGTACAAATCAGAGATCACAGAGGAACAATTTTTTTGCGACAGATGTGGCGGCTGAACTGCAAGGTGTAAAGGAACATATCATTTGTGGCGGCGACTTCAATTGCGTCTTGCTTCCACAAGATCAACGTCCTGGTTTTGCAACATCTAATTCCCTCCAAAAATTGGTGTCTGGTTTTAAATTGGTGGACGTTTGGACAGATAAATATTTTGATAAGCAGGGGTATACTTATATTAGAGACAATTGTGCGTCCCGGCTAGACCGGTTCTATGTTACCCCGGCACTGCGTCAGAAAGTTACTTCGATTTCTCTCACCCCTACATGTTTTTCGGACCACCTGGCGGTGATAATGGCAATTAACATTGATCTTCCCTTAGTGCCTAGGGGATATGGGTATTGGAAAATGAATACGTCCATTTTATCTGATGAGGAATTTAAACGAGCATTTCATGAGCAATGGAGATTTTGGGAGACGCATCGCCTTCGACGTACTGACATCCTTCGGTGGTGGGATGAAATCCTAAAACCGGCAGTTAAACGTTTCTGTTTATCATTCTGTAAAGAGAGGTCTCGTGACTGGAATAATAAATATCACTTTTATTATCGTGTGTTGCGTGAATTAATAGAAGAAGCATCGGCAGGACGACCGGTTCATACGGAAATTAAACGTATACAAGCAATACTCTTAAATATGACCGCCCACAAACGTATGGGTGCAAAAATTAGAAGTAGACTGCCTCAGTTTGACCCTGAAGAAGCGGTGTCGATTAGTCACGTGATACAAGAACGACAAAATGCACAACGGAAACTCATTACTGAACTCGCAGATGGAGCGGGTAATAAAATCATAGCACCTAAGGACATACAACGTACAATATATGAGCATTATGTTCGGATGTTTTCGCAGCACCAACCTGCCAATTCAAATTATGATTCTGTTGTGGATGCAGTTACGGAAGTACTTTCCGATGATGATAGAACTAAGCTTGATGAGGATTTCACATTCGAAGAAGTATATAAAGCGGTGAAAGCGTCAAAGCCTTTCTCCGCCCCTGGTGTGGATGGGCTTCCTACGTGCTTCTTTCAAACATTTTGGACGCTAGTGGGGCAGACTTTAACTGAGTGGGTCAACGCGGCCTTTCAGCAACATAAAATGGGCAAGACTTCCAAGACAGGTATTATAGTATTAGTACCGAAATGTGCAAAGCCGACAGAGATCACTCATTATCGCCCCATTACACTCCTGTGCACCGACTATAAAATTTTCACACGATGTATGCTTGCACGTTTAATGCCGTACTCAAGCAACTTGGTGGGGGACATGCAATATGTATATGGTGAAAATAAAAACATTTATGCAGTGTTGCAAACGCTGCGTGAAGTGGTTACCAGTAATCATAATAAGAAAAAGTTAAAGGATCAAGCGATTTTAGCTTTGGACTTCGAACGTGCGTTTGATTCGCTGAACCATAATTATATGTTTCATGTTTTCCACAAAAGGGGCATACGGGGGAATTTTCTCTCAGCACTGCAAGGGCTATATAACAATGCTGAATCGAAAATACAGATTAATGGGTTTCTAACAAAAACGCTTAGCATTGTCACAGGTGTCCGACAGGGAGATCCCTTATCCATGTTGGCTTTTTGTATTTCCCTAAGTCCCCTGCTTGCCTCTCTGGAAGCACGGTTACAAGGAATAACTATTCTGTCAAAGTCGCTAAAAGTTTTAGCTTATGCGGATGATGTCACCATTTTAGTTCAGTCACCTGTTGATGTGGATACGGTTCATAAACTAACGACTGAATTTGGGGTGTATTCAGGCCTTCACATAAATGTAAAGAAATCCTGTTTGATGTTTTTAAATAATTCTCCACCACACACACCAGTTCAACACTTCCCTGTTGTAAACATTGTAAAAATACTTGGTGTAGTATTTACGCCTTCTTTGCAAGGAATGATACAAGTAAATTATGATAGAGTGATTGGGAGTGTAAAAGCAGTGCTACAAATTAATAAGTTTCGAAACATTAGCTTGCAATCACGAGTCACGTTTGTTAATGTGTATGCTCTTTCGAAAGTGTGGTTTATAGCCAAAATACTTCCGATGCGAATGATGGATGTAACAAAGCTGAAAAGTGCAGTCAACTGGTTTGTTTGGAATGGGCAGTTGTTACGTGTAAATCACGAGACCTTGTGTTTAGATAATGCTGGGGGAGGCTTGAATCTTGCACACTTGCACCACAAGAGCCAGGCGCTCCGCATTCAAGCGGACATAGAGACGATGATTCAGAGCCCTGATAGCCTTACAAGTCATGTTCTTCGAGACTGCTTGGCCCATATACAGTTGGATCCCCCCATAAACGTGACTAACCTCCCCCACAACCTTAGGTACCTCCGTGATACCTTAGTAGAGATCTGCTATGGCTTGTTACAAACTCCTAGCCTGCCTGTTCCAGTGGTGTCGCACATGTACAGAAGAATGCGTGTAGCGTCTCAACAGGCTGTAAAGATAGTTGCAAGACACCCGGAAGGTCGTTGGCCTGTGGTGTGGAAAAATATACACGCGAGGCATCTCGCAACAAGAATACGATCGGCGTGGTTCGTTATAGTGCATCAAATACTGCTGACTCGAGTGAAACTCTATGATCTGAACATGGCAGATTCATCATTATGTTTAATATGTAACGTGCCTGATAGTTTAGTGCATAAGCTCAGTGAATGCTTAATAACCGCTACGTCATGGAAATATGTTGCGAAACTCGTAAGTGTCATCTGTCGTACCAATGAGAAGAATATTACAATTGATCATCTTCTGTTTCCCAATTTTAGTTATTTCCCTAAAAAGAAACAGAACAGTGTATTGTGGTTACTAGGGCAATATGCTTGGTTTGCCTCTACTTATCAGCAAGTTGACTTTCATGAACAATTTGTGCATTATTTAAGGCACACATTTCAAAATATGTCGGCAAACAAAAAGAACAATGTCTATGCGAATTTTCTAAATGTAATATATCCTAGTTTGTAAAACCAGTATAGTAATCATGAAAAGTTTGTTATAATCAGATGTAAATAGTAAAGGAAATAAAAAAAAAAAAAAAAAAAAAAAAAAAAAAGTGGTTAGGACATCGTGCTGCGATGCCAAGGGTCCCGGGTTCGAATCCCGTTTGGGTTTGGTTGTTTGTAAATATCCATTCATCAATTTCATCATTCACCCCCATCTTCGCAAATTAGCCAAGAGGCACAAAACGCAAAATAAAATAAACTAAATCAATCAATCAATCAATTAATATACCAGTATTTTTCCTACATGTTCACTCACCTTACAACCCACCCGATCAAAAAAAAATACTCCCTGCACGCATACACACATGTATAAATTTAAAATATAGGTTCGATATTGAAACAAAAATATTATTTTTTTTTCCTCTTCTCCTCTCTCTGGCCAAGATTGCAAATAATTGCAGAAATAATAATACCATGATATTTTTTTAGACTGTAAGTCTAAATAAATAAGATTCGAATAACTATGTACTTCTACTAGCCTTTGCGATGGCGCAGCGGTAGCATTATAATCAAAAAATCTCGGCTTCGATACCCGCACAAGTAGTTCTTGAAACTGTAGGTCCAGTCCCGATTAGCCTTACTGTGCATAAAATAGACTTAAAACATCAAATCAATCAGTACTTCCAACAGCCTCTGCGATAGCACTGCAATAGCCTTGTAATCTCGGCTTCGATACCCGCACAAGTAGTTCTTGAAACTGTAGGTCCAGTCCCGATTAGCCTTACTGTGCATAAAATAGATTTAAAAAACAACAAAATCCAATCCAGAGTATCAACAAATTCAAAAAATAGAGTTTCCCCTGTACACTTGTATAATTTTAAACTCAAAGTTCGATATCCTGCAGAGGTGGTTCGGATCTCGCTGTAGGCTCAGTTTCGATTAGCCTTACTATGCATAAAATAGACTTAAAACAACAAAATCCAATCGAGAGTATCAACAAATTCAAAAAAAATAAAATTTCCCCTGTACACTTGTATAATTGTAAACTCCAAGTTCGATACCCAGTGGAAGTGGTTCGGATCCCACTGTAGACCCAGTTTCGATTAGCCTTACTGCGTAAATTTTAGTTTTATAGCTAGTCAAGCAACTTGTGTGCGTATAACTTATGCTGATATGGTACTCACCTGACAGACCAAACTAATTCGGCTTCTATTACACTTGATATTTACACTTGGTATAGCGTACACTTTTATGCGACTACCCAGTAGCAATACTCGACTGCAACTGATGTGCGAAGAATAGCAAAAAAACTGGCCGCAACTGGGTGGAGTAGACCTTCCGGTGATATTGTGTTGGTTTCGCTGCTGGGCACGCCAGTGACGCAGAAAGCTCCAAAGGCAGCGATCCAAATCATGATGAGCGTGGGAACGTGAGGCGATAATATCTGATTGTCTCCGCCGCCATTATTCCCACCGAGGTCACCCGCACAAAAAAAACTGGCCGTAACTGGGTGGAGTAGACCTTCCGGTGGGGATAATGGCGAAGGAGATAATTAGATGCCGCCGCCTCACGTTCCCACGCTAACTCCTCTAGTTACTAGCAGTATTTTGCCAAATAACCAAAATATTACGACAACAATTAACCCACCCACTATTGCCGACACCACCACTACCATACAAAAAAAAACACGTGAAACCCTACAGAGGTGCGACTATCTAGAGTCGCAGCCGTTAGAACCTTTTTGGGTTGGGCACCACGCACCCTGGCGGGGTTAGGGGCCAGGAATCCTAAAAAACAACAATTATTTATTTGTTTGTTTGCGTCACAATACAGGTGCGCGCATATGCATGTGCAGCACATCGTTCCCGCGATAAGATTTTTACAAAAATCCCGATATACATTGACGCCCAGAACTTGGAAATAAGGCATATTCGCTCACCACTGTTGCCAGCTTAGTCTCCCTCTTTATCTTACGGCAACATTGACGTCTCTAGTTTTTTTTTAATTGCAGGTAGGTTGCCAACACACTCTAGTTAATAATGCTACATATTATACACGCACACACGCACTGTGTTGCCATCTCTCTTTTACGGCAGTATATATTTGTTGCCGGCTCTATTGCACAGTGTGTGTATGTTACGCCAGTGTATAAATTGGCTAAACCCTTATCAAGTAAGAAAAACTATAGGTAGGTGTTGGCAGCATTGTCGGTTGTTTAACTCTTCCCCCTCTCTCTTTTTTTTGTAAAAAAACCATGGTAGAAATACCAGTAGGTTGGCAACCTTGATTTATGCAATTAATTAAAGCAAGCCTCAAGCCTCAAGCAAGATTGCCAGCTCCTTGCCTTAGGTTAGGTTAGACCAAAATAAAAACCTTGGTAACTTTTCGAGTAAAATATTGGCAACACTGCAAGACAAGCCTCAAGCAGTATTGCCAGCTCCTTGCTTGAGGTTAGGTTAGACCAAGATAAAAACCTTGGTCATTTTTTCGAGTAAGAGGTTGGCAACACTGCGAGCCCCACCGAGCCCCAGCTGGCAACACTGCGAGAAAAGCCTCAAGCAAGATTGCCAGCTCCTCGCGTTAGGTTAGATTAGCCCAAGAAATAAAAACCTTGGTAACTTTTCGAGTAAGAGGTTGGCACTGAGCCCCACCGAGCCCCAGCTGGCAACACTGCGAGAAAAGCCTCAAGCAAGGTTGCCAGCTCCTTGTTTGAGGTTAGGTTAGACCGAAAAAGAAAAACCTTGGTTATTTTTTCGAGTAAGAGGTTGGCAACACTGTGTACCTCACTATACCTCATTTTCGGGCGTGGAATTCTCTTTGCTGTACTACTTAAGTCGACAATAGAAACGCGTTTCGTAAACAGTTGACATACGTAATTTAGGATGTCATAAATTTGTGAAAATAGAATTATTATGAATCCAGGAAAAATATTTAAAAATCGTAACGACCATGTAACTCGAACGTGCTAAATATAACATGTTTATAAATTTAAAAACATTAAACCATTTTGGTCGTTCCAGCTGCCTAAACTGCGAATACAACACTTTTCATTCTACAATTTATGTGCTCTCCTGGTTTGTCCTTGTGTGTGAAATTCAGCCTAGGATTCGGAATTAGAGACATCACCTAAATTATCCAGAAAATACGTAAAGTAACGTTGTTATTATAATAACAACATTATTGCTACCTCAATAATTGAATGTAATGTATGCTTTCTTTTATTGAACATATATTTTTTTGTACTTTTATCATCTTATTTTCTTTCTTAAAATCACTTTAAAAAATATAATTCTTGTTAATAAAAACGCCGTAGATGTTGCGAGACGTGAAACAGGGGACAAGGGAGCAAATAGGGGAACAAGCAACAGTCTCGCAGGATGTATTCATCTTGTGTTCTGTACATATGAGGGTCATCCAGTAAAAAGGAACCTTTAGGTGTAAAACACAAACTGCAAATAATATCTTTTATGGTACAGAAAACTACAGAGAACTACATACTTCACTCCACTTCATGCCCATTTAAGCATTCGCCATAGCGTGATATCAGTTTGTTGATACCGTCATTCAGTGCTGGATCTAGAAGCCGCAGTGCGGGAGAGCCCGGAGAAAATTAGGCCTTTAAGGGGCCCTCAGCCATTGACATAGTATATAAACGAATACAATATATACAAGTAAAGGTTTGGTTGCTTGTGTTGTTTTAAGTTCAAGAGTGAAGCCAGTCACAACCCACAATTAGACCGTGGCATCCGCTTGTAAGTAATTGCGTACTTGTATAACCCTTAGGTTTCCATAAACAGATCGCGAATGACATATGGATTGGATAATTGCTACTTCTCCAAAGCAATAACTCAGAATAGCGATAGGTATGTAAATGCTTGGCTTAGCAATCTGATGTAGCAGATGCGTGTCCAGGATTTTCGTAAGAGGGAGTGTTTGACCTTACAGTCCGATATGCTGCTTTTATTGCATTCTTCGCTCCTTTTATGATTATAAAAAATAGCCAAAGTCGGGGATAATAACTTCTCCCAGCCCAAAGTCGCTAGTTGCACCGTCACTGGATATACCTATTTTTGAATATAGTTTTCAAATGATTTTGAGCATCGACTGCTTATGTGATAATCAAGAAAGCCATATGGAAGGTGTGGGGTGTAAGGGCCAACCTTCTGGCAAGCCACCCAAAAGCTAAATGTATGTATGTATGTAAATATTTTAATGTGCCTTTTAAAATACTGCAATACCTATTTCCTGGGTGCTTGGAGTTCTGAACCAATGAACGAAGTGCTTCCATCTTACAACTGCTTCTGCGATATATAAGTTTAATGAATTAAAAAAAGGCCGAGTAACTTAAGAGCATAGTCTGCTTACCTTCCGGGGAGAGGTGGGAAATCTCCCGGCAGCCGGCCGAAAATAGGTCAAGGTCATGAAGGTCAGAGGAGATCAACAACAAGGAGCCTTCTCTGTGGCAGCAACAAAGAGTTTTGATTAGACACATCTGAAAGGAATAAAAACCTTATGTTAAAAACACATTTAAAGCCATAAATGTTCTTAACTCGTTGTGGTTCTGGCCAAAATAATCATGAATAAATGGCCACGTGTAAAGCACACACCCGGAACTAGAGACAGTGGGCAACAGACGAAAGGTTAACGTGTCCACACATTCCATTTATCCACCAGATATATTGTCTCATCGTGTATTGTTTATAGCAAGAAGCATGAGGAAAATGAAAGTCATATTTTTCTCTTTATTGAAATTGTTTTTGCAATAAAGGAGGCCTAACAATCAATATATTGTTTAATGTGTTTTTGGAAACATGTGTATTGCTATTTCGAACATGTGCCTTCTTTGAAAGGCAATTTAGGGATAAAATTCGATTCTACACGTGGACGCGCAGTCACTAGCTTATCCGTGTGGAGAGACTCCAAAAACGAATCACTGAAAATTGCATCATTTGAAGAGAACCCAGTTTTATTAGCGGTTTTGTTATAAGTACAGAAGTCTGAGAGTTTCATGAAATGGAGCATTCCACGAAAAGTGGTCCTACTCCATGTTTATAATAAAATAAATTAATTTGGAAATATTTTTTGTTATTAATTGCACTAATGTTTCGATGATTGCGAATGCATATAATTTGCAAATTTCACCAACAAAAATCATTACAGTTGTAGCGTATATGCTTCACAGACAAATGAAATCAAATTTGGCTACATTTCTAAAGCGTCACACACGTAACACATTTTCGTTAATGCTTTTCACGCATTCAGGCTATGCCATCATACTCCTTTTTTTTTAATTTGTTAGGAAACACTACAAAGTACTTAATAATTCTATGAAATCAGCTAATTATGAATATTTGTATCGCATTCTATGTCTAGAACCTTATATTTTCTGTGTGAAATGTCGTTCGTATGCCCCTATTAGGCATTTCATAACAGCTCTGGTTATTGCATGGAACTAATTATCACCGAATTTTTTAACCTTGATGAGAACACACAATGTTCAACAATTTGTTATTCCATGAATCCAGAATACGGAATGTTCCCAATATTTACCAGCAGGACGGTGCATCTCCCCATTCGTGTTGGCAGGTTAGAGCTTGTTTACAACAACATTTACCTCGATGTTGGATTGGACGCGATGGTCCGATTGAATGGCCACCCAGTTCTCCTGAAATTACCCCATGAGATTTCTTTCGTTGGAGCTTCAAAAGAACACACAGTACAAGACAAGGGTGGCGTCAAAAGTGGACCTTCGAGCGCGCATTATTCACGCCTTTCAACAGATAACTTTGACATCCTGAAGGATTCACCGACCATGTTACATAAAACTTCCACAGTTTGTGGAAGTATAATTTCTTGTTTCTGTCTTGTAGTTTTTTCTGTTGTAATTCGAAATTTTATACTTCATTTCTGTACACTATGTAAATAAAATTACATTATAGCATTATTTAATTTTAATAGATGAATAGATGCTTTCATTATCTGCATTTCTTTTCACTCATGCTCCTATCCCATTACTTTACATCTTTACAATTTGTCTACGTGATTACCACATAGTAACGATAGTCATATCTGAATACGTTCCTTTTAAAATAAGTCAAAAATAATATTATTTTTTAAAAAAAAAAGGACATAGTTTTTTAATTAAACTAAGCGGCAAACACAGACCAGAAACACAGCGTGTAAAAGTTTCTTACTGTTTTGGTACAGCATTGAAATTTACACAGGTGTGTACTGCGATGCAACTAGAAAAAGCTTCTCCTGCTAATTCGTGTAATTTGAAAACGTTGCCAAAATGTTGCACCTGACCGCTGTCCACTTGTTCCACCAATTTGCGGTCCGCACCAGCGTTAAGGCCATTTTACTCTAGATTCAATCATCTGCTTTTTTGTTCTCTTATGTTACATAGGCGCTTTCATAGTTGTTCTCTCGTCTCCTTTCAACAATTTGTTAAATGGAGAGCAGCCAAATCGTAAAAATCCAATAATCACTCGATTTCAACTCTCGCCACTACAGTAATGGTCTCATCAAGGGTTGAACATATTAATTTATTTCTCTTGTATCGGAGATTAAAACGGGGAAGAGAATTTTAAATGCATATTTCCTGCAGGGTAAACAAAAAGTGAAAAGATACAAAGAGCATGTTTTCAGTGGAAGAAATTAAAAAGGAAAATAGGAATGGAATACTAGTCCACGTAAATAGTTTTCCACATGGTGTGACTCATTTATCATAGTCGTATTTATGGGAAAATCATTATTTTTTAAATTTACGAACACATAACATGTACGAATTATTACATTTTGATGCTTCTCGCTAAAATAAGTTTGTAAAAGTGCGTTGGTGACGAAAATGGAAACTTCAAGTACAGAGCATTACGAAAGTAAATGAACTGCTTGTAGAACAATATTAACAGTTAACGGAACGAGGAACAGTAGTTGGTATCTGAGATAAGCTCAATCGCTATTTAATATTCGCAATTTAATTTGCACGTACTTATAACTAATTTGCACGGGTTTTAATTAATTTGCACGTACTTAGAATTTATTTGCATGTACTTAGAATACTTTACATTTATGTATTTGCATGTTTATAACTTTTTATGAATATATATTTATTTATTTTATGAAAAATATGTATATAGAAGGTAATTAGAGGTACTAAACGCTATGCATATGGTTTTATATTCATTACTGCAAAGTATGTATTGTATGAAACTATAATATTAATGTTTATAATATTGAAAATAAGTTTTCTATGGTTTATGAACTGCTATGAACGGTGGTAACGGTACGAAAGAAGACGGTCCCGGTACTCGAACCCGCGATATGCAACGGTAATATTTATTGTGTACTATGTAATAATGTTATATGGCATGTAATATATTGAGCGGAGACGAACTATGTATAACGTGTGAGCTGAGTCTGATGCCAGACAGACAAGGGTGAACTCCGCGCAGGTAGAGGAGAAAGGAATTTGGGGGAAGTGCGCTCAAGGTCAAATGACGTCACAATGTCAGAACAAAGAAGGAACCTGATTCACCAATCAGAGATCGCGTCGGTAGGTTTTCAGAACCGGTTTTTTCAAGGTTAACCAGTACGCAAGAACAGGAGAAAGGTATGCAATGCCGTAGGGCAGGGGAGGGATTCAACCAGACAACAAAGGATGTCTGAGAATGCGCAGCAATGGTCAAATCTCTGAAGCTATGCGTCGCTTGTAGAACCGGTTTCCGCCGCCAATTAATATTCCGCTCAGGGTTGCTCTAAGGCACAGGACGCTTTAGCGAGGTTTTTGGATACCCAATTAGATTGGAGCGAGAACTTTACTTTGAACAAGGAGAACGAAGCGTAGGGGTTTATTATATGTACTAGGAAAAAGGGAGACCTATCAGGGACTGGGCCTACAGTTTTCACTATTTGCTTTTATCACGGGGTAACAAACCTAGGACCCTTTGATTATTGATTTAGGTAGTAAATTTATGTTACTGTGTGCTATTTAACATAACATTGAGTTTATTTTTTTTTACCAAACTTTGACTTTATGTCAAATCTTTTACAAGTTTTTATGTATTTTTACCAAAATAACACTATTTATACTATTCAGGCAACATTTTTTCATTAATTTTGGATTCACAAAGACATTTTTTCAACTTTTAACTTATTATTTTACAACTTTATGTTAATTGTTACCAAAATAACACTATTTATACTATTCAGGCAACATTTTTTCATTAAATTTTGGATTCACAAAGACATTTTTTCAACTTTTAACTTATTATTTTACAACTTTATGTTAATTTTTACCAAAATAACACTATTTATACTATTCAGGCAACATTTTTCATTAAATTCTGGATTCACAAAGACATTTTTTTCAACTTTTAACTTATTATTTTACAACTTCATGTTAATTTTTACCAAAATAACATTATTTATACTATTCAGGCAACATTTTTTCATTAATTTTGGATTCACAAAGACATTTTTTTTCAACTTTTAACTTATTATTTTACAATTTTATGTTAATTTTTTACCAAAATAACACTATTTGTACTATTCAGGCAACATTTTTTATTAAATTTTGCACTCACAAAGACATTTTTCAACTTTTAACTTATTATTTTACAACTTTATATTAATTTTTTACCAAAATAACACTATTTATACTATTCAGGCAACATTTTTTCATTAATTTTGGATTCACAAAGACATTTTTTTTCAACTTTTAACTTATTATTTTACAATTTTATGTTAATTTTTTTACCAAAATAACACTATTTGTACTATTCAGGCAACATTTTTTATTAAATTTTGCACTCACAAAGACATTTTTCAACTTTTAACTTATTATTTTACAACTTTATATTAATTTTTTACCAAAATAACACTATTTGTACTATTCAGGCAACATTTTTTATTAAATTTTGGACTCACAAATATATTTTCACAACTTTTTAATTTATTATTTTACAATTTTATACCCATTTTTACCAAAATAACACTATTTATACTATTCAGGAAATACTTTTAGTTATATTTTCGACACACAAAGTGTGTGTGCTCAACTTTTATTTGTTTATTTCACAAGTTTAGCCTAATATTTACTCAAATAACACGATTTGAACGTGTTTGGACACACACACACACACACACACAGACACACACACACACACACACACACATCCACACACACACATCCACACACACACAGATACACACACACACACACACACAGAGAGAGAGAGAGAGAGAGAGAGAGAGAGAGAGAGAGAGAGAGAGAAAGAGAAAGAGAGAGGTGTTTTGAATTAAATTTTATACACATGAAGTGTGTTTCGTCAAGGTTTACCCTTTTATTTTACAAGTTTAGGCTTACTATTACTCAAATAACACAATTTAATCCAGTCAGGAAGGATTTGTTACTATATTTTGGATGCACAAAGAGATGTTTTCAACTTTTTACTGATTTTTTGCAGGGTATGTATTAATTTTTAATTATTTTGTTTTGTGTCATATATACATTTACAAATTTTTAACTTAGAGTTTAGTATTTATTTAAATTTTTTCAAAAACACTAAAGAAAAAGTACTTTTAGCTAAAATGTAATCCACAGAATATATTATTATTATTATTATTAGGGTTTACTGATTTCCACTATGCCATTTTTTTGTTTTGTATTTCTATATGTATTTATTTAGGTCAGGTTACGCCTGCTATGTAGGAAAGTTTGTTTATTTTAGAGTTTGCTGACTATTTTGTAACTTTTATACTAGGTAAAGTTTCCTAAATATATGAGGTAGGGCTCCATCCATATACTTTTGTTTTTGCTGTTTGGAGATGATGTGATCAGCATCACTCTCCATCAGCTTTTTATTTTATGTACCCAATATTATTTTGAGGCTTAGTGAATTCTAGAGCCTATTTATGCAGGAGAGAGGGCTTGAAAATTTTGATCTCAGATACCCCATCCATTATTTTAAAGGATATTTTATACTTATTATGTGCCACTAGAATATCAAAGCTTGCTTAATTTTTATGTCTGTAACGCTGTTATTGTATTTCTAGCTAAGGCTTACTGGATAAAGTACACGAAATGTTTAACATTTCGACTATTTGCCTTTATACGAGGGCAATTTTTTAGTGTAACGAAAATTATTGTGTATCTATGAGGTCTGAAACCCCTTTATCGAGGGTCCATATTTGGACGCTTACCAACATTGTTTCTTTTCTTTTTAAATATAACCATTTATCAATATATTGACAATTCACAGGACAAGACGAAGTTCACACACGATTGACTATATGAACCATAGGTCCATTTGCTAAACTTTTTTCTATGCTAGAAGAATAATTTATCCTTATAGCCTTTTTCAGGGTACTTTTGAAGTATTACTGGCTTTTTTGGGTGCATCAGTATCTGTGTTATTTGCATTTGTTATATTATACGAGGTTTATTTTTACTCTAAGATCAATATATGTCTCCGAGGACTAAAATACATTTATTGAAGCTAAAAGCTTAGGCTGTAACTAGAGACTTAGTATGTATATCGACAATTTATAGGACAACACGAACTTTACAAAGGATTTTAGGTGATGTAGGATCACACGCCAGAGCTTTGTTAACCTGCAAGAAGCATTTACAGCTAATATTACGAGGAAATGAGGTTGATTTTTTACTGTTTCACTAGGAGGCTATTTTTTACACAACCAATATTTGCTTTTTTCAAGTAACTACATGTACCAGAAGCACACAGGCCAACACTAACTAGATTTTGATTTATACTATCTCAGGTGCTAAATGTATCAAGAACACTGATTGTACATATTTTTGAGAATCCAACTGTATCAGGATTTTTCTATGTAAGTATATTTTTATTGACTGGATTATTTAACAGATCAAACAGGAAGACTGCAAATTTCATTAAATGTAGTTCTATAGTATAGGTGGTTTCAGAGATATAAAAAGAACAAATATAAGATTTCGCTTTTTTTTTGCTTCTGAGGCTAATCGCGACGCTAAGGGTAAATGGCGAGGAAATGTAACGGAGGAGAAACAGTCCCAAAAGTTATGGGCTGCATGTAAGTTAATACCACAGAGATATTACAGTAGGTGTAGGTTCTACCACCAGAACATTTCTATTATAATAATACTGGTTATGCTGTACTGTTAGCTAAAGATGCTGATATTTGAGAAACTTAAAAGGTTATTTGCAAAATTTTAGATAAATAATAATCTGTTAGACTGTAAACATATTTTATATCCATTCTGCTAAAGACCCGATGACAAAATTTAAAAATTGTTATCGCCCAGACAGGGACTCGAACCCTGGACAGATAGGTTAAAAGCCTAACGCTATACCAACTAAGCTATCTGGGCACAAGGTATTCTTTTCTTGAAAAGTTAGTTATGTTGAGAAATATATTGAAACACTTGAGAACACTCTTGGTCTGGTTCGACAGAGAAGGAGACAACATTTCCAAATTTTTACAGACTGGGTGTATTTTTCCACTATAGAGGCCTTCACTATATGTAATTCGAAACGCTAAAGTTCAGCTAGCTTCCAAAATTGAGGTAAAGATTGTGTTTGGCGAGATTAACAAGTTACAATTATATCCAGTTATGGACAAATAAAGCTAAAACTCTCAGATTTACTGTACTAGCCAAGTTTTAGTAACATTTTCTTCACTTTAGTACAAATACCAAAGAAATAGGTATATTTTATTTATAATTTGACAAAATATAGTAGTATTTAATTCACAAAGTTAGGTAAAAACAGTATTTTTTAAAAATTTTGTTACTGCCTTCAAATTTTATGTTATTCAGCCACTAACCACTGGTTTACACTGTTTGGCATCCTTTAAATAGGAAAAGAAGGAATTATTTGTTTAGTATTTTTACTACTTTATATTTATTTAAGAAAACAATTCTACAGTTTAACTTAATTTTAACAAATTGTTACTAATTTATATATCAAAGTTATGTTATTTAGAGTATATGAATGCGTATAAAGTTAATATTTGTACTTATCAGTGCAACTAACAATTATATTTTACACACAAAAGATAATGTTTACAGTTAAATTACTTGAATCAGAGAATAATATTTTACAGTAATTGATTCATTCAGCACTAGTCAGTACTTTTATGCATCAGAAAGTTTCCTTAATTTTCTATTACGCATGCTATTTTGTGCTATTCTTAAAATGTATTTCTAAGGCAAACTGGTTTAATTTTCTGCTTATAATGCAAAGTTGACATAGTTTTCGCACAATGCTTTGTACATTTGTTATATTCTCTACTTACAATCCAAATATTATGCTTATTTAATGTATAACTAACTAACTCTCTAGTCTTCTTAAACCCGAATGTTCATGGCTGCAGAAGCTCATGCCTTTCATCTGTCCTGTCCTGATCAAGATCTATATACTCCTTTCCTTCCCTACCAATTTCCTTTAGGTCCATCTCTACATTATCCCTCTATCTTTGTTTTGGTCTTCCTATTGGTCTTTTACCATCAGGTTTCCCAACAAGAATCCTGTATACTCTTCTTTCCTCTCCCATTCGTACCACATGATCTACACACCTAAGTCTTCTTGATTTAATCATTCTAATAATATCTGGACATGAATACAAATTATGTACTTCTAAATTATGTAATCTTCTCCACTCATCTGTCTCCTCATCTGTTTTAGGCCCAAGTATTTTCCTAAGGATTTTATTTTCAAATATTCTCAATTTATGTTCCTTTTTCAATGTAAGGGACCAAGTTTATTTACTGTATTTAACTTTTATTTTTTTGTAATTAACAAAAATTAAAAGCTTATACTGTAGTTATTATATCTTTTTCTATCAGCTTATTTTGAAATTAATATTATTAGGTATAGTCTTTGATTTATAACTATATTGCTTTTTTTATCAATTTATCTAAGAGTACACACAGACAAACACATCTGTTCACACTTTTATGTACATAGATATGCCTTTTTTCAATATTTTAGTATGAAGATTGCACTTTAGCTATTCAAGCAAGTGTAGGAAAGGTAGGATTTCTGAGAATTTCTTGCAGGATTTTGTTGTCCAAGTATAGATGAGAACTGAGCTGGGAGACTGCTTTGAACCTTTTCATGAGAGTTTGCATGTGAACTGTATGCAAATTGAGCACTATTGACTGTGCATGCTTCTAAGTTTTGCTGTTATTTTACATCAAGTCTGTGAGACTGTAGTCAGTTTTCCCTTTTCAAGTAGTTTTTATTGATTGTATTTGTATATGTTTTGGGAACTTAGCAGTTTTATGTTATGAGGCAGTTTGTTGTAGAATATTTTTACCTGATTGTTTTGAGATATTGAGTGTCTGCTGTTTCACTTGTAATTATTTTCCTTCTTGTGTTGTGTATTTGACTGTATTTTGCCCAAGTTCGTAGTATTTAGAATAATTGTTATTGAATTCTAGATGTATTGAGTAATAATCCTTTGCAAGATGACTTATACTTGTCTGAACATTATTTTTAGTGTTCACTTTTGAAGCCTTAGTATTCTGGTAGTAATTAATCTGTAATGTAGGCATTTTTCTGATAAATTAGACTCACTTAGTTGTTTCACCACATAGAAGTTGCATGATGGTTTACTGCTGATGATGCTAATCTGCTCTTCTTATGTACTATGTACGATGTAGCTTATTTGAGTAATTGGAATTTTGTACTGAACATAGGATTGCTTGTCTATTTTATTCCTATGTTGTTGAGTTTGTCCATATATGCCTTGGAAGAATCTAGATATATTGTGTTTGAAGTTTTATGTTTCTCTAAGGTTTCAGCTATGTAGTTTCTCACTCTGCTATCGGTGTGACTAATTATTTCTCTTTCTGAATGCCATGTTGGTTTCTGTTTATTCTTTTTTGCTGCTTGAATCTGACTTAGGTTGTTTGCTTTTTTTTTAGATCTATATTTGTTTGTTTGTTTTGTATTTGTTATGGCTTTACTATTTTGATATTTTGAATGCTATTTTATAATAATTCCACAATTTTTAAATTTTAATTACTTTAATTTTACATTAACTAACATATTTTACTTTAACAACAAAACAAACTACTAACAAACAATACTAACAACTTACCAAAAATGTACTATTATAACTTTCAATTTTAAAAAATTGTACTTTTAAAACTTTAATTTTGAAAAAATAATTTTAACACTTTGACTTTAACAATGTACTTTGAATTTTTTATGTAAAAAGAATATCTAAAAAAGTAAAACATAAAAGATATATAAAAAAGCAAACAACCTAAGTCAGATTCAAGCAGCAAAAAAGAATAAACAGAAACCAACATGGCATTCAGAAAGAGAAATCATTAGTCACACCGATAGCAGAGTGAGAAACTACATAGCTGAAACCTTAGAGAAACATAAAACTTCAAACACAATATATCTAGATTCTTCCAAGGCATATATGGACAAACTCAACAACATAGGAATAAAATAGACAAGCAATCCTATGTTCAGTACAAAATTCCAATTACTCAAATAAGCTACATCGTACATAGTACATAAGAAGAGCAGATTAGCATCATCAGCAGTAAACCATCATGCAACTTCTATGTGGTGAAACAACTAAGTGAGTCTAATTTATCAGAAAAATGCCTACATTACAGATTAATTACTACCAGAATACTAAGGCTTCAAAAGTGAACACTAAAAATAATGTTCAGACAAGTATAAGTCATCTTGCAAAGGATTATTACTCCCTACATCTAGAATTCAATAACAATTATTCTAAATACTACGAATTTGGGCAAAATACAGTCAAATACACAACACAAGAAGGAAAATAATTACAAGTGAAACAGCAGACACTCAATATCTCAAAACAATCAGGTAAAAATATTCTACAACAAACTGCCTCATAACATAAAACTGCTAAGTTCCCAAAAC